>NW_019943904.1:25514-46542 GCF_002910315.2 Salvelinus sp. IW2-2015
GGCGTCGTCAACTTGTCCTACTATGCTATATTATAAACCACTTCACTGCATGTTCAACCTGTCCTTGCTACTTATTTATAAACACTTCACTGCATGGTCAACTTGATCCTGCTACTATGCATATTATATAAACACTTCACTTAGCGATGGTCAACTTGTCCTGCCTTGCTATAATTATAAAACACTTCACTGCCATGGTCAACTTTGTCCTGCTGCCTATATTATAAACACTTCACTGCATGGTAACTTGTCCTGCTCTACTATATTATAAAACACTTCACTGCATGGTCAACTTGTTTACTCTGCTATTTATAAACACTTTCACTGCATGGTCAACTTGTCCTCCTCTGCTATGTATTATAAACACTTCATCTGCATGGTCAACTTGTCTCTGCTCCTCTATGATTATAAACACTTCCACTGCATGGTCAACTTGTCTCTCTCATACTATATTAATAATAAACCACTTCACTGCATGGTCAACTTGTCTCTGCTCTACTATATTATAAACACTTCACTGCATGTCAACTTGTCCTCTCTCTATATTCATAAACACTTCACATGCGTCAACTTGTCCTGCTCTACTATATATAAAACACTTCACTGCATGGTTCAACTTGTCCTCTCTGCTATCTATGTATTATAAACACTTCACTGCATGGTCAAACTTGTCCTGCTCTACTATATTATAAACACTTCACTCGCATGGTCAACTTGTCCTCTCTTGCTATATTATAAACATCACTGCATGGTCAACTTGTCCTGCCTGCTATATTATAAAACACTTCACTGCATGGTCAACTTGTCCTTGCTCTACTCTATTATTAACACTTCACTGCATGGTCAACTTGTCCTGCTTCTGCTATATTATAAACACTTCACCTCAATGGTCAACTTGTCCTGCTCTCTATATTATAAACACTTCACTGCATGGTCAACTTGTGTACTCTCTGCTATATTATAAACACTTCACTGCATGGTCAACTTTCCTGCTTCTGCTATATTATAAACACTTCACTGCATTGGCTCAACTTGTTGTACTCTGCTATATTATAAACCAATTCACTGCATGGTCAACTTGTCCTGCTCTGCTTATATTATAAACACTTCACTGCCTATGGTCAACTTGTCCTGCTCTGCTATATTATAAACACTTCACTGCATGGTCAACTTGTCCTGCTTCTCTATATCTTTAAACACTTCACTGCATGGTCAACTTGTTCCTGCTCTCACTATATTATAAACATTTCACTGCGATGGTCAAACTTGTCCCTGCTCTACTCATATATTAAAACACTTCACTGCCATGGTCAACTTGTCGCTACTCTGCTATATTATAAACACTTCACTGCATGGTCAACTTGTCCTGCTCTGCTCATATTATAAAACACTTCACTGCATTGGTCAACTTGTCCTGCCTCTGCTCTATATTATATAACCACTTTCACTGCATTGGTCAACTTGTCCTGCTCTCTATATTATAAACACTTCACTGCATGGTCAACTTTGTCCTGCTCTGACTATATTATAAACACTTCACTGCATGGTCCTACATCATCCGCTCCTCTTTCTTTGATTAGCCAACTTCTCCTCCTCCCCTCTAACACGTTGTATTAGCAGGAAAGCTCAGGGACCAAAGGCTAACTGGTAGAAACTTACTGCTCACCCATTCACTTCCTCCATGTCACTCTCCCATTCTCTTCCACCTTTCACTTCAGCCATTCATTTCACCCATTCACTACACACGTTCTTTTCCATCAATTCACTCACCCATTCACTTCCCTGATTACTCTTCACCCATTTTCAATTCAACAATACACTTTACCTATTCACTTCATCTAGTGATTTCACCCATTTTCACTTCATCCATTAATTTCACCCATTCACTTCAAAACATTCAACTTCACCCATTCACTTCACCCATTCAACTTCAACCATTTTACCTCACCCCATTAACTTCCTTCCTTCAATTCCTCCATTTACTCTCCTCCATTTCACCTGCTCTCCACTTTCATTTCACCCACCTGCCAGTCCTAATAACCCTCACTCACCTGACATTCCCAGTCCTAAATAACATTCACTCACCTGACATTTTCCAGTCCTATTAACCATCACTTCACCTGGACATTTCCCAGTTCCTAATAACCATCACTCACCCTGACGACTTTCCGATGTCCTAATAACCATCACTCACCTGACATTTCCAGTCCTATTAACCATCACTCACCTGACATTTCCAGTCCTAATAACCATCACTCACCTGACATTTCCGGAATCAAGTCAGATTTGGCTCTGCCTTTTGAATTTAAACAGTTGATATAAATGTTCAAATAAAATGTTTTAAAGACAAAAACAAGTACTCATTTCCTAATTGCTGAACTATATTGAACAACTAAAGAACAGACAGGACAAGGAAAGAAAATGTAAATCAGAAAAGAGACTATTGTTCGCAGCACTGAGGAAATCCAGGCTTATCATCAACAGGTCTGCATGGGAATTAGAATTAGCTGGCCTGTGTTTCATAAAGCCTGTCTGTCTAATCCTCTCAATGAGGATATCATCCCTGCTCATTGATTCTATTGTATCAGCCTCTACAACTCTGCTGTTACTGCTTACAAAGCCGGGGAATTCCCATCCCATGTGGGGAGACTATTGATACACAGAAAACAGAGAATATTGGCCTGGGAATTCCCATTTCAATTGACATTGATTCAAGTAATGATCTTGAGGTGTCCTAAGCAATGATATCCAAAAACATGGAAATGTTGAAAACCAGACACAATTAATAACAATATATATTTTTTAAATTTAAACTTTATTTAAGTAGGCAAGTCAGATAAGAACAAAGTCTTATATATAATGATGGCCTACCCTGGACAAACCCTCCCGTAACCCAGAGGACGCTGGGCCAATTGTGCACCACCCTACGGGACTCCCGATTACGTCCGGTTGTGATACAGCCCGGGATCGAACCAGGGTTTGTAGTGACACCTCTGGCACTGAGATGCAGTGCCTTACACCGCTGTGCCACTCGGGAACAATAAATTAACTGCTGGAGAGTAACTACCAAACCCGGAAATGCTCCATCATGCTCCCCTCTGTTCCCGTCTCAGCACCTGGCTGTGTGGTGTTCTCACAGGGACAGCCCCTGGTTCTACCAGCTGACAGGTGTGTTCTGTAAGCCCTCATCTGTCCCTCCTGGACCCACCTGGACCCACCTGGATCCACCTGGACCCACCTGGACCCACCTGGGACCCATCTGAACCCTACCTGGACCCACCTGGACCCACCTGGACCAACCTGGACCCCTGGACCCCACCTGGACCATCTGAAACCCACCTGGACCCACCTGGACCCACCTGGACCAACCTGGACGCACCTGGACCCACCTGAACCCACTGGACCCATCTGAACCCACCTGGACCCATCTGCCCAACCTCACCTGGACCCACCTGGACCCACCTGAACCCATCTCGAACCACCTGGACCACCTGACCAACCTGAAACCCCACCTGAACCCACCGTGGACCCCCTGGACCAACCTGAAACCCACCTGGACCCACCTGGACCCACATGAACCCACCTGGACACCCTGGACGACACCACTTGACCCACCTGAACCAACCTGAACCGACCTGGACCCATCTGGACCCAGTTACAGGTATTAATTGTCAAACTGTCCCAGAATGTTTTATGTGGGCATGGTTTACGCACACTGGACCCACCTGGACCCAGTACAGGTAGTAAATGGTCAAACTGTCCCAGAATGTTTTGGTGGCATGGTTACACACCTGGACCCACCTGGACCCAGTACAGGTAGTAAATGGTCCAAACTGTCCCAGAATGTTTATGTGGGCATGGTTACACACCTGGAGGATACCTGGACTAAATGTAATTGGAGCCATGGTCAGTAACAATTACTACACGTTTCAGTAGGAGTCAGAATAGTTGCGTTCAGAAAAAGTACTCAGACACCGTTGACCTTTTCCGACATTTTGTGTTATGTTACAGCCCTTATTCTAAAATTGGGATTTAAACATATTCTTTTTTCTCCTCATCAATCATACACAATATCTTCATAATGAACAAAGCAGAAACACGCGCTTTTCGAATGTTTTGCAAGTTGCAAAACAGAATAAACATTTCACATATTTAGTATTCCAGCCCTTTCACTCAGTACTATTGTTGAAGCACACTTTGGCAGTTGATTAACAGCACTCAAGTCTTCTTGCGTATCGACTCCACTTCTGTCTCTGCAGATCTTCTCAGCTCTGTCAGGCTTGGATGGCGGGCAGGCGTTGCTGCACAGCTATTTTCAGGTCTCTCCAGAGATGTTCGATAGTGTTCAAGTCCAGGCTCTGGCAGGACCACTCAAGGACATTCAGAGACTTGTCCCAAAGCCACTCCTGCGTTGTCTTGGCTGTGTGCTTAGGGTCGTTGTCCTGTTGGAAGGTGAACCTTCGCCCCAGTCTGAGGTCCGGAGCGCTCTGGAGCAGGTTTTCATCAAGGATCTCTCTGTAATTTGCTCCGCTCATCTTTCCCTCGATCCTGACTAGTCTCCCACCCCCTGCTGCTGAAAAACATCCCCACAGCATGATGCTGCCACCACCATGCTTCACCGTAGGGATGGTGCCAGYATTCCTCCAGACGAGATSCTTGGCATTCAGGACAAAGAGTTAAATCTTGGTTKCATCAGACCAGAGAATCTTGTTTCTRATGYTCTGAGTRCTTTAGGTACCTTTTAGCAAACTCCAAGCGYMCTGTCATGTTTCTTTTACTAAAGGAGTCGCTTCCGTATGGCCACTCTACCATAAAGMCCTMATTGGTGGAGTGCTGCAGAGATGGTTGTCCTTCTGAAAGGATCTCCCAGCATGATGCTGCGTTATTAACACTTGTTGATCTGAACATCTGATTTGGTTAAAATGTCATTTTTGTCAGTAAAGAAATTGAGACTGTTAATCTGTTTGTGTTTTGTATTATTTAGCTGAGAAGAACAGAATATGAGTTGTCCTACTGTATGTTATCTGGCTATTCTCCATGATATAGACTGTAGGCTTGTTCATTTAGCAGACTAGATACTGTATGTTATCTGGCTATGATATAGARTGTAGGCTGTAGGCTTGTTCATTTAGCTGACTAGATATTCTGATAAGTCCCATGTCATTATTTTATATTATATGGTTTTATAGTAGTTGAATAAAATGCATTATTTGGAACATGTCGTATAGACTTACGATTCTTGTTACAGTGAAGCATGTTTTTTTCTGTTGGCTCTATACTTCAAACGTTTGATTTGATATCAAACATAGACTATGAGGTTAAAGTGCAGACTGTCAGCTTTAATTTGAGGGTATTTTCATCCATATCGGGTGTACAATTTTTAAATTACAGCACTTTTTGAACATAATACCACCATTTTAGGGGAGCAAAAGTATTGGGACAAATTCAGTGTCTTTGGAAAGTATTCAGACCCCTTGACCTTTTCCACATTTTGTTACATTATTCTGAAATACATTTTAAAAAATGATGATCATCAGCATTTTTAGACGTTTTTGCAAATTAATTCAAAATAAAATACAGAAATACCTAATTTACTTAAGTATTCCTGACCCTTTGCAATGAGACTCAAAATTAAGCTCAGGTTGTTAAGCAACAGGTTGCTCCTGTTGAAATTGATCTTCCTTGATATGTTTCTACAACTCGATTGGAGTCCACCTGTGGTAAATTCAATTGATTGGACATGATTTAGAAAAGCACACACCTGTCTGTATAAGGCCCCACAGTTGACAGTGCACATCAGAGCAAAAACCAAGCCATGAGGTCGAAGGAATTGTCCGTAGAGCTCTGGGACAGGATTATGTTGAGTCACAGATCTGGGGAAGGGAACCAAAACATTTCTGCAGTATTGAAGGMCCCCAAGAACACAGTGGCCTCCATCATTCTTAAATGAAATAAGTTTGGAACCACCAAGACTCTTCCTAGTTCTGGRCGCCCGGCAAAAATGAGCAATAGGGGGAGAAGGGCCTTGATCAGGGAGGCGACCAAGAGCCTTATGGTCCCTCTGACAGAGCTCCAGAGTTCGTCTGTGGAGATGGGAGAACCTTCCAGAAGGACAACCATCTCTGCAGCACTCCACCAATCAGGCTTTTATGGTAGAGTGGCCAGACGGAAGCCACCACTCAGTAAAAGGCACATGACAGCCCGCTTGGAAGTTTGACAAAAGGCACATAAAGACTCTCAGTCCATGAAAAACAAGATGATCTGGTCTGATGAAACCAATGCCAAGCGTCACGTCTGGAAGAAACCTGGCACCATCCCTACGATGAAAGCATTGTGGTGGAGGCATCATGCTGTGGGGATGTTTTTCAGCAGCAGGGACTGGGAGACTAGTAAGGATCGAGGCAAAGATGAACGGAGCAAAGTACAGAGAGATCCTTGATGAAAACCTGCTCCAGAGCACTCAGGACCTCAGACTGGGGTAAAGGTTTAACTTCCAACATGACAACAACCCTAAGCACATAGCCAAGAGAGTGGCTTCGGGACAAGTCTCTGAATGTCCTTGAGTGGTCCAGCCAGAGCCTGGACTTAAACCCGATTGAGTATCTCTGGAGAGACCTGAAAATAGCTGTGCAGTGTCGTGTCTCTCTCATTAAAGGTGAAGACTGTTATTTTATCAAATCAATTCTRTGTAATTATTATTACATGATTAACCAAATCATGTAAATGTAATTAACTAGGAAGTCGGGGCACCACGGAAAATCTTCAGATTACAAAGTTATAATTTTCCAAATATAACTCTTCAAATATTTGAATATCTGATCAATTAGTCTTCTAATGAATCATTTATTCTTTACCTTACTTCAGTCTCATTCAAACGTCATAGAATTCTTGGTTATTTGCACAAACCCAGCCTACACCATGAATCATCCTTACGTCAATTGGCTTCATCATTTATTTAGTAACTAACTAAATAATCACAGAATGCATAACAAACAACAGTAGATATTGGTTACTAACAATGATAGGGAAGATTCCCTAGTGGGCTAAACCGATATGACGGCTTGGTAGACAAAGAAAAGGGGGTGTGGACTAATAAAGGAGCGGGAAAGACAAAATGGATGTCACGCCCTGACCATAGAGAGCTGTTAATTTTCTATTTTGGTTAGGTCAGGGTGTTATTTAGGGTGGGTTATCTAGGGGAATTGTATATCCATGTTGGCCTGATATMGTTCCCAATCAGKGGCAGCTGTTTATCGTTGTCTCTGATTGGGGATCGTATTTAGGTAGCCATTTCCCCATTGTATTTGCGGGATCTTGACTATGTTTGTGTGTAGTTGCTTTCTGCACTGCATGTAGCTTCACGTTTCGTTTATTAGCTTTATTGTTTTTGTGCTTTAAGTTTCTCTTCTAAATAAAGGATGGAAACATACCACGCTGCATCTTGGTCCACTCCGTATAACGATCGTGACAATGGATCACTACACACAGTGGATAATTATAATCATTGAAATGCTAATCATTTGCACATGAACGGCCGCTCATTCGAGAATAATTGCAATAAATATATTTACACCCGTATGCCGTTGGAGTCTTCTCTGTTGGAATCGCCGGTCCGTCTGCTGTAGAGTCACTTCATCAGAGAGTCTCTGGTTACTTCCCCAGAAGTCACAATGTCTTTCATGGTGTTAGCTTTATCAGTGGCTCCTGATAGAGTCTGTTGTAATGGATACGTCAGGCGTCCATTGTTCTTAGAATAGATGTTTCGGCGGTATTCGCATCCTAGTTTTACATAATTTCTAGCTGCAGTCTAGTAATTAGTATCTAAGATMTGCTCTTATTCTGTAGGYATCGACAGTCTCAGAGTTGAACRATTTCCAGCCGTTTAGCCAACGCTCCACGTGGTATGGTTTAGGAATTCAACAACCATTGAAACRTTAGCTTACACCAAGGTGTGKGTGGTCTGAAGAGGATTTCCTCAGGAGGGGMRTTTATTCGTAACAGTAGAAAAGGGCGGTTCCATAACGACAGATCATACCTGTGCTCAAGGGGGCGTGGCGCTGACTTGTTCAACTTTACAGGGAATAGAATTCTCTCAAATGAAAGGTTAKCATCACATTACATAACTTCACAAATAGTTTCATCTTTACTCATTCATTTTATACAAGAATTAGATGCAAACCCCATAAGTGAGAAATGTACACATTCAGAGATATAGTTATGTGTGTTTCCTGTCCTCCATGAGGTCACCAAATGAAAGACACTCGTCATACCCGTCCCTTAAGTGTCCACGGACCCTTTCCACATTCTTAAAAGTGGAAATATTGTTAAATTCTCACATTTTGGGGATTTAGGAGTTCGGTCAAATTAAATCCTTTGTTAACTCTGTGGTCTCTCTCTCTCTGCATGAAAAGTGGGAGAGAGTCTCCGCCAGGAATTTACGACCTGAGATAACATAACCTGGGTGTAGGAGAGGGAGAGAGAGGGGGATGCCACGATCTATACCCAGAAAGGGCCACGTCATGACAGCAGCAACACTCCCAATCCAACCTAACAGAGCTTGACAGGATCTGCAGAGAAGAATGGTAGAAACTCCCCAAATACAAGTGTGCCAAGCTTGTAGCATCATACCCAAGAAGAATCAAGGCTGTAATCGCTGACAAAGGTCCTTCAACAAAGTACTGAGTAAATGGTCTGAATACTTATGTAAATGTCATATTTAAGTTTTTTATCTTTAATAAATTAGCAAACATTTCTAAAAACCAATCTTCACACAATCATGAGGTATTGTGTGTAGATTGAGTAGGAATTTTTTTTGAATAAGGCTGTAATGTAACAAAATGTGGAAAAAGGCAAGGGGTCTGAATACTTTCCGAAGGCTCTGTATGTGTATTAAAGTAATCAAAAGTTAAGTATTTGGTTGCATATTTCTATCCCACAAGGKRTACATTAAGCTTGTGACTCTGTAAACTTGTTAGATACATTTGCTGCTATTTTTGGTTGTGTTTGATATACATTTTTTGTCCCTATAGAATTCAAATGGTAAATAATGTATTGTGTCATTTTGGAGTCACTTTCATTGTAAAGTTGAATAGAATGTTTCTACATAATTCTAAATGAATGAGGATGCTTCCATGACTACAGATAAGCATGTCTTGTAATGGGGAGAGGTTAGCATGTCTTGTAATGGGGAGAGGTTAGCATTTCTTGTAATGGGGAGAGGTAGAATTTCTTGTAATGGTGAGAGGTTAGCATTTATTGTAATGGGGAGCAGTTAGCATTTCTTGTAATGGGGAGAAGTTAGCATTTCTTGTAATGGTGAGAGGTTAGCATTTCTTGTAATAGGGTGCGCAACAGGTGAACAGGCTGCGCAACAGGTGATATTCCGCCCAAGCTCTCCAACCCTGTTCCTGCAGCTACCCAGTACTCTGTATGTCATGGGCTCTCCAACCCTGTTTCTGCAGCTACCCAGTACTCTGTATGCCATGGTCTCTCCAACCCTGTTCCTGCAGCTACCCAGTACTCTGTATTCCAATGGCCTCTCTCAGCCCCTGTTTCCTGCAGCTACCCAGTACTCTGTATGCCATGGTCTCTCTACCCTGTTCTGCAGCTTAAACGCAGTAGCTCTGTATTGCCATGGTCTCTCAAACCGTTGTTCCTGGATCCGCTACCCAGTAGCTCGTATGCCATGTGTCATCTCAACAGAAAAACCTGTTCCTGCGCTACCGTCAGTAACTCTGTATGCATGGGCTCTCCAGACCTTTCACTGGCAGCTAACCAGTCTACTCTGTAATGCCATTGGTCTCTCCAACCCTGTTCCTGCAGCTACCCAGTACTCTGTATGCCCATGGTCCTCCAACCCTGTTCCTGCAGCTACCCAGTTCTTTCTGTATGCCATGGTCTTCTCCAACCCTGTTCCTGCAGCTACCCAGTACTCTGTATGCCATGGTCCTCTTCCAACCCTGTACCTGCAGCTACCAGTAACTCTGTATGCCATGGTCTCTACACCTGTTCCTGTCAGCTACCCAGTGTTTACTTTTGGGAACAGGAAGTGACAGTCTGTTTGGGAACATCAATAGAAACATGTTTTTACAATTAAACATATTTCATTAAACTGTTGACAGCCCTGTTCTGCTTCGCTTAGGAAGGAATGACAGGAGAGAGAGGAGGAGACGGAAACACACGGTGGTGAGATTATGTAGCCGAAGGTAATTGTTTAGCCTATAATTTACGAAAATAAAATAAAATAACCTTCTAAAAAATCAATACAAATTCACAGATAATTGTAGGCCTAACTCCATAAACCTAACTGTAGGCTAACTCCAGCTAACTGTAGGCTAAATCTCCACCTAACTGTAGGCTAACTCACTACTGTAAGGCTAAACTCCACCTAACTGTAGGCTAACTCCACCTAACTGTAGGCTAACACACTAACTGTAGGCTACTCCACCTAACTGTAGGATAACTCCAGCCTAAAAACTGTAGGCTAACTCATAAACCCGCCCGGCGCAATCACGAAGCACATTATCATTCACATTATCACCACCCATTATCACAAGTCTATACGTTTCTCTCCCAGCCTATGGATTAGACAGTTAGGAGCATAGCATAAGGTACCCAGTCCATCTAGTATATGTATATCTATACGTTCTTCCAGACTGATGGATAGGACAGGAGGTGTAGCATGAGGTAAAGTCCATCTAGTATATGTATATCTATGAACGTCTCTCCCAGACTGATGGATAGACAGAGCGTGCAATGAGGTACCCAGTCCACTCTAGTATATGTTATAATCTACGTTCTCTCCCAGACTTGATCGGGTAGACAGGAGTGTAGCATGAGGGTTAGCCCAGTCATTAGTATATTATATCTAATTACGTTCTCTCCCAGACTGTATGGATAGAACAGGAAGTGTAAGCATAAGGTACCAGTCCATCTAGTAATGTAATCTATAACGTTTCTCTACCCAGACTGAAATGGGTAGACAGGAGCGTACATGAGCGTATATTCCAGTCCATCCCTAAGTAAATATGTATATCTATACGTTCTCTCCCAGATGATGGTATAGACAGGAGTTGTAGCATGAAGTAACAGTCATCTAGTATATGTTATAATATACGTTCTCTCCCAGACTGAGATAGAACAGGAGTGTAGCATAAAGTAAACAAGTTCCACTCTAGTATAATGTATATCTATACGTTCTCTCCAGACTGATGGGTAAGACAGGAGTGTAGCATAGGTAACCAGTCCATCTAGTATATGTATATCTATACGTTCTTTCTCCCAGAACTGATGGTAGACAGGAAGCGTAGCCATGAGGTAACCCAGTACCATCTAAGTAATATGTATATCTAGCGTTCTCTTCCCAGACTGATGGATAGACAGCGTAGTGTAGCATGAGGTACCATCCATCTAGTATATGTATTCTATACGTTCTCTCCCAGACTGATGGGTCAGACCGGAGTGAGCATGAAGTACCCAGTCCATCTAGTATATGTATATCTATACGTTCTCTCCCAGACTGCTGGTGACAGTTTAGGAAGAGCGTAGCATAATGTAACCAGTCCACTAGTATATGTATAAATCTACTACGTTCTTCCCAGACTGATTGGGTAGAACAGGAGTGTAGCAGAAGTACCCAGTCAGTCTAGTATAATGTAATCTATAACGTTCTCTCCAGACTGATGGATAGATCAAGCATGTGTAGCATGAGGTAAACCCCAGTCCATCTAGTATATGTATATCTATAAGCGTTCTCTCCCAGACCTGAATGGATAGACAGGAGCGTAGCATGAGGTACCAGCCATCTAGGTATATGTATATTCTAACGTTCTCTCCCCCAGACTGATGGATAGAAGGAGTGTCCGCATGAGGTACCCAGTCCATCTAGTATCATGATACTCTATACGTTCTCTCCCAGACTGATGGATAGACAGGCGCGTAGCATGAAGGTCCCAGTCAATCTAGTATATGTATACTTATACGTTCTCTCCCAGACTGAATGGATAGACAGGAGCGTAGCATGAAGGTAACCCCAGTCCATCTAGTATAGTTATATCTATACGTTCTCCTCTCCAACTGATGGATATGACAGGAGCGTAAGCTGAGGTACCTCCAGTCCCATCTAGTATATGATATCCTATACGTTCTCTCCAGACTGATGGATAGACAGGAGTGTAGCATGAGGTACCCAGTCCACTCTAGTATATGTATATCTATACGTTCTCGTCCCAGACTGATGGTAGACAGGAGCGTAGAGCATAGGTACCCAGTCCATCCTGTAATATGTTATCTTACGTTCTCTCACAGACTTGATGGAATAGACAGGAGCGTAGCAATGAGGTCCAGTCCATCTAGTATATGTATTATTATACGTTCTCTCCAGAACTGATGGATAGACATGGAGTGTAGATGAGGTAACCCAGTCCATCTAGTAATATGTTACTCTATCGTTCTCCCCAGACTGATGGGTAGACAGGAGCGTAGCATGAGGTACCCAGTCCATCTAGTAATTCAGAATTAAAAAATAAAGTTCCTTTTGGGCACCTCAACGGCCATTACTAGAATGTGTTTAATTTGGGAAGTTATAGACTAAAACAAATTACTGTACCGTTCCGGAGACATGTTTATGTGTATGTCTTTCTGCCATTCGTAGTGTAGGCTACGAATTGTATATACAGCACATCGTTATTTTAATTAAGTAAAATTTTCAAGCTTTGGGCTCATATAAAGGTTCTATATCTTTGTATCATCTCCTAATATTGTTTTGCATGAATCATCAACCTTTAAAGGCCGCTGTCCATTTCATTGTGTTGGCTTGAAACACATCAACACGACCATGTTTTTACACTCTGTTTAACCTGCTGTTGAACTACTTTTCTTTAAATTGATCATCACGTGAAGGTAAGTTTTAAAATTATACATTATTTATTTTTTTAAATAATATGTAACCCTTATTTCACTAGGGCAAGTCAAATTTCTTATTTACAATGTAGAATGTTTTGGGCCTGGATGACGCTGAGCCAATTGGTGCACCCCCTAATGGGAACCCCAATCAAGGGACAGATGTGATCGAACCAGGTATTATTGTGAAGGCCTCTTGCACTGAGATGCAGTGGCCTCGAACGCTGTAGCGGCCATGCGACTCGAACTGTTTTTTGAATGATCAAGTGGTTTGATGTGATTTTTGATTGCATTGATGTCCAGAGTTTTAGAGGGACAATGAGCCCTGAGTACCAGGTCATTAGGACTGGTGGACGGGACATAGCACATCGAGTACCAGGCCATTAGGGCTGATTGAGGTACACATAGAGCCCTGAGTACCAGCAATAATGACCTGATGGAGGTACAAGGAGCCTCGAGTACCAGGCCATTAGGACCTGATGAGGGACAATAGAACCCCTGAGTAACAGGTCATTATGACCTGATGGAGGGACAATAATGAAACCCCCTGAGTACCAAGGTCATTAGGACCTGATGGAGGGGAATACATAGAGCCTGGATAACAGGCCATTAGGAATCTGATGGAGGGACAATAGAGCCCCTGGAAATACAGGTCACTAGGACTGATGAGGGACAATAGAACCCCTAAGTAACCAGGTCATTAGGACCTGATGGCAGGGACAATAGACCCCTAGTACAGGTCATAGACCTGATGGACGGGACATAGAGCCCTGAGTACCAGCCATTGGATCTGTGGAGGGACAATAGAGCCCTGGAGTACCAGGCAAACTAGAGACCTGATGGAGGGACAAATAAACCCGAGTAACCAGGCCATTAGGACCTGATGGAGGGAAACAGAGCCCTGAGTACCCAGGTTCAATTAGGACTGATGGAGGGACAGGTAGAGCCACCCCTGAGTAACCAGGTCATTTCGGACCTGATTGAGGTACAATTAGAGACCCCCCCTGAGTACCAGGCCCACTTATGACCTGATGGAGGTCCAACAGGAGCCCTGAGTACCAGGCCATTAGGCACCTGATGGAGGGACCAATTAGACCCCTGAGTACCCAGGTCATTAGGACCTGATGGAGGGACATAGCCCAGGCTCGAGTAACCAGGTCATTAAGAGGACTGATGGAGGACAATAAGCCCTGAGTCCAGGCCATTAGGTTCTGATGGAGGGACAATAGACGCCTGAGTAACTCAGGTTCCACTAGGACCCTGAAAATAGGGGAAAAGGGAAAACATATAAGAACCCCCTGAGTACCAAGTCATTAGGGACCTGATGGAGGGACAATAGAACCCTCGAGTACCAGGTCATTAGGACTTGATGGAGGGACAATGAGCCCCTGAGTACCAGGCCATTAGGATCTGATGGAGGGACAAATAGAGCCTGAGTACCAGGTCACTAGGGACCTGATGGAGGGACAATATAACTCCCTTGAGTACAGGCCATTAAGGACCTGATTGGAGGGACAACAGAGCCCTGAGTAACCAGGTCATTTAGGACCTGATGGAGGGACAACTAGAGCCCTGAGTACCAGGTCATTAGGATCTCTGATGGAGGGACATATAGAGCCTGAGTACGGCCATTAAGGACCTGATGGAGGGAAAATGAGACCTGAGTCAGGCCATTAGGAATCTGATGGGAGGGACAAATAGAGCCCTGGTACCAGGTATAGGACCATGATGGGAGGGACAATATATACCTGAAGTACCAAGGCATAGGACTGATGGAGGGACAACAGACGCCTGAGGAAACGGTCAATTAGGACCTGATGAGGGACCAATATGAGCCCTGAGTACCAGGTTTAGGACCTGAATTGAGGCTACAATAGAGCCCTGTGAGTACAGGCCAATTATACTGATGGAGGTACAAGGAGGCCCTGAGTACCAGGCCATTAGGAACTGATGGAGGGACAATAGACCCCTGAAGTACCAGGTCTTAGGAACTGAAATGGAGGACAATTAGACCCCTTGAGTACCAGGTCATTAGGACCTGATGTAGGGACAATGAGCCCTGAGTACCAAGGCCATATAGGATCTGATGGAGGGACAATAGAGCCCTGAGTACCAGGTCACTAGGACCTGATGGGAGGGACAATGACCGCGCGCTGAGTACCAGGTTCATCTAGACCTGATGGATGGGACAACTAGACCCTCCTGAGTACCGGTCATTAGGGCTGTATGGAGGGACAATAGGATGCCCCTGAGTACCAGGCATTAGGATCCTGATGGAGGACAAAGATGCCTGAGTACAGGTCAATTAGGTACCTGAATGGAGGGACTAATACTAACCTGAGTAAGGCCATTAGGACTGTGGAGGGCTACAACAGAGCCCTGAGTACAAAAAGATCATTAGGACCTGATGTGAAGGGACAAAGAGCCCTGAGTACCAGGCTCATAGGACCTGGATGGAGTGGACATATGAGCCCTGAGTCAGCCAGGCATTAGGAACCTGATGGAGGGACTAGAGCCCTGAAGTAACAGGACCATCAGGACCTAATGGTATTAGCAATTTGGGTGTTTACACGTATGTCCCAGAATGCATCAGAGGAGTGTACGTGACTACTCACAATGGAATTTTTACTCGGCGGTCATTGACTCATGAACTCACGAGTGTCGATGTATATGGGGCACACAGCACCTAAGTTGCGTTCCTGTTTTTGTCCATCATTTTTGTCTGAAGTTTTCATCGATGGCATTGCTTCGAAACTGTGTACAAGCAGCGGTATGCCATCCCAGAATGTCCTCTTGCTCCGTTTCACAATTTGATTTGGACTCAATAGTCCGACTGAATAAAAGCAATGCTCAAGAGGCACGGTATATGCCATGTTGAGAAACACCGTTGCTTATTGATCGTTTGGTCCATCAGTGGTCCCTGGTCCTAATTGAGCTCTCTTTTAGGGCTTGTGCTGAAGCATGCCCTTCCATTAGCGGTCCTCAGACCCGCTGGGTCCACCGTACAGGGAGGGTGGGGAGGGATATATGTTTTAGCCTGGTTCCCCCTGGGTTAGTCATTGTGATTCAACATTGTAGAGCCTGGGGAGGGACTGAGAGACGTGTTGAATGCTTTAGGCCCTTGGAAAGTCATTGTGGTCAACCTGGGGGCTAGGAATCAGCCTTTTCTTTCTCTGTGTCCCCTGCCACCTCCTCATAATCTTAATTATCCACATTGATCCTACCGCGAGGTTAAAGACAACCTTTTGAATTAATGGTCAAAAAGTAAATGTAAAATATTAAGTGCTGGTCTCTGTCTGCCAGGAGCTGTTGTGAATGCTAGTGTTTCCGCCATGGAGATGCTCTGCTGGTTGCTTAGGTTCACGCACTGCGTTACTACCTTCAACACACTGGTAAGGTGATTGTGTTAATGCCTATTTGTTTACGTTGACATAACCTTCGTCAGAGATGAGTTGTCTTTTGTTGAAGTTTTGTGTGAAAGGCCGCTCCAAACAAGAAGCGAGGGCTGTGAATCGGGAATGAGTACAGGGGTGAATACAGGGTGAATACCAGGTGAGTACAACGGGTGAATACAGGGTGAATACAGGGTGAATACAGGGTGAATAACAGGATGAGTACAGGGTGAATACAGGATGAGTTAAGGGTGAGAAATCAGGGTGAATACAGGTGATACAGGGTGAATATACAGGATGAGCTTACATTGGGTGGAATACAGGGTGAATACAGGGTGAATACAGGATGAGTCAGGATGTGAATACAGGGTGAATACAGGGTGGAGTAAGTGTGTGAATAAGGGAATGAGTACTAGATGAATTTTTTTTATTTATTTTTTATTTTACCGTTATTTTACCGTAGAGTTGACTGAGAACACGTTCTGCCATCTTGCAGCCCAGCACGACCCTGGGAATAGTTACAGGGGAGAGGAGGGGGACTGAATGGAAGCCCAATTTGTACATGGGGAATTATTAGGGTGACCGTGATGGTTGAGGGCTCAAGATTGGAATTTAATACAGGGTGCATACAGGATGAGTAAGTGTGAATACGGGATGAGTCAGTGTGAATACAGGGTGGAATACAGGATGAGTACACGTGTGATACGGATGAGTACATGGGTGATACAGGATGAAGTACAGGAAGTGAATTAGTACGGGATGAGTACAGGATGAGTACAGGGTGAATGACAGGATGAAAGTAGAGTGTGGATACGGGATGATGTACAGGGGTGAATACAGGGTGAAGTACAGGATGAGTAAGTGTGAAATAACGGGATGAGTTACAGGAATGAGTACTCAGGTGAATCAGAGAGTAACAGTGTGATACCGGATGAGGTACAGGGTGAATACAGGGGAATACAGGATGACGTAAGGAATGAATACAGGGTGGAATAACAGGGTGAATACAGGATGAGTAAGGAATGATACAGTGTCGAATCAGGATGATCCAGGAGTGAAGTAAGTGTGAATCAGGATGAATACAGGGTGAAATAACAGGGTGAATACAGGATGAGATTACAGGAGAAACAGGGTGAATACGGATGAGTACAGTGTAATAAGGGATGAGTACAGGTGAATACAGGGTGAAACAGGATGAGTACAGGATAATACAGGATGAGTTACATGATGAATAAGGTTGAATACAGGATGAAGTTACAGGATGGGTAAAGGGTGAATACAGGGTGAATACAGGAACAATTTGAAAATAAGAAAAAAAATCGATGTACAAGGATGCACAGGGTCAGATACAGGATGAGTACAAGTGTGAATACGGGTAGTACAAAGGGCGTGAATTACCAGGGTGAATACAGGATGAGTACAGGATGAATAAGGATGAGTACAGGGTGAATACAGGGTGAATACCAGGATGATACAGGATGAGTAAGTGTGAATCACAGGGTGAATACAGGATAGTACAGTGTGAATACGGGATGAGTACAGTGTGAAATACGGGAAGAGTAAGGGTGACATACAGGGGTAAATAACAGGATGAGTACAGGTGAATACAGGATGAGTACAGGGGTGAATACAGGGTGAATACAGGGTGATACAGGATCGAGTATACAGGATGAATACAAGTGTGAATACGGGAATGAGTACAGGGTGAATACAGGGTGAATACAGGATGCAGTACAGGTGATGATACAGGGTGAAGTACAGGCTGAGTGAACAGGATGAGTACAGGATGAAGTACAGTGTGAATTACAGAGGATGAATCCAGGGTGAATAAGGATGAATAGAGTGTGAATACATGATGAATATAGAAATTGGACATTGTCCTGTTGGTGGGTCGACTTTGTTCTTTAAAGCCGTTTCTCCTAGTTGACTAACAGGACTTTAATGATGTGTCAGTCCGCTGGTGTTAATGTGCTAAGTTGTTGATTGTCTCAGTGGCTCAGGTTTATCCTGCTTTGAGTTTAAGATGGTGGAAAAAGTACTGGGACGAGATATGTAGCTAAATTACAGGACAACAAGAGATAGCAGCTTTTAAGATCTGTCGTCCCTTTCCAGTCATAGTTACATTGTCATTAGCCTCGATAAATTAATAATCATGAAATCAGCTTTTTTTTGTTGTTTTGCTTGAATAAAAACACAATCACAGCGAATTAGTTGTCATGCTACTAAAGATAGAAGAGGTTTTTTTTTTTTTTTTTATTTTTTTTACAGAATGTTCATTTACAAGAATCTGTCACCATCTAGTGATTCGTGTTTCACTGAAGTTTTATAGTTTTATCAGGATTTTCAAATGGTGAAAAAATGACAAAGGTTAGATTAAAGTTGCATAATCATACACTCTCAATTTAACTCCAGGATCTTAAAGGATAACGAAACCCTTACCTACTTCCCCTTAGTCATGTTGTGGATACCATCGTTATGCCTCTGCGGGCCTGCAGTTTGAAAGTAAGCCGGTAATAGGCGCCCTTTCTTTCCAATGCCTTGCAAAGAAGGACACCTATTGTAAATGGATAAAAAAAAAAGCAGACATTGAATATCACTTTGGGCAGAGTAAAGTTATTGATTACTCTTTCAGGTGGTGTATCAATTAACCCAGTCACCACAAAAAATACAAGTGCACTCCTTCCTAACTGAGTTGCCAGAGAGGAAGGAAACCGCTCAGGGATTTCACAATGGTGACTTTATAACGGTTACAGACCTGTGATAGGAGAAAACTGAGGATGCATCAACAACATTGTAGTTACTCCACAATACTAACCWAATTGACAGAGTGAAAAGAAGGAAACCTGTACAGAATAAACATATTCCAAAACATGCATCCTGTTTGCAGCAAGGCACGAAATTAATACTGCATTAAAATTGAGTTTATTTTATTTTTACAGGGCCGTGCACATTAATCAACGTTTCTGTAAAAGTGCCAGTTTTAGACWGCRGGCTAATTTTCAACCGCAGTRGCTGGGCAGGTTATTGAAAACAATTACAATACAGTTAATCATTGAGCAGTGAGCACACGCAGAGCAACATAGGACAAGCAATACATAACATACAGACAGAGCAACATAGGACAAAAAGCAAAAAGACAAAATCCATAAAAGCAACAAGGTGTTTCCACACCTCATAAGCTACAGACAACAGACAACATGGAAAGAGGCAACATAGGCAAGAACGGATGATACCCTATCATTACTTCCTCCATAACTACCCTATCCAGTAACAGGTACTGCGTGCACACTGGTTATACGCACAGTTCGGCTATGCCGCGTCTTCATCGCCCTGGTCAAAGGTTTCCCTTCTGTCCATCACGCCAAGTCTTCTTATTCGCGGCACGCTCAACAGGCTTGGTCTCTCCCCTGCATGCCTCGCGCTGGTTCGCCCAACACACAAGACCCTCCTTCTCAAGCTAAGCGTTGTATGTATCAGCTGCGGGGCCCGTCTTTGTCGCCTCTGGGTGCCTTCTTACTGGGGGTGCTCACCGGGTTCTTTCTCAAGGCGCCTCTTTGTACTCTGCATGTCGTCTTAAGCTCGCGGGTGGTTTCTGTAATCCCCATTTAAACGAGACGCACACTTCGCACTGTGCATTTTCATTATGGCGTGAGTCTTTTTGGCCCTGGTGGCCTAGACACCTCTCCTCACACAGGATCTTCCCTGCACACTTATCGGCCACTCCTTCCGTTGCTCCACTGCCTTAATTCTGTAGTACCTAAATGCATGTCTTTCAACGCGATCCCTGCCCGCACACCCGCCGCGATCTGGCATCAACCTCTGGCCGGTTCTGACTTAGAATAATGTGAACTCAAACTCCTAGGTGTCTGGCTAGACTATAACTCTCCTTCCAGACTCACATTAAGCATCTCCAATCCAAAATTAATCTAGAATCGGCTTCCTATTTGCAAAAAAGCCTCCTTCACTCATGCTGCCAAACATACCCTCATAAAACTGACTATCCTACCGATTCTTGACTTCGGCAATGTCATTTACAAAATAGCTCACCACACTCTACTTAGCAAATTGGATGCAGTCTATACAAGTGCCATGCGTTTTGTCACCAAAGCCCCATATACTACCCCCACCATGCAACCTGTATGCTGCAACTGTATGCAAGGCATTATGACTGGTTCAAGTATGAGATGAATAGCATGTGACGTGATCAGTAGTTGGCCTGTTTTGGTTTAGATTAGATCAATGTCCGTTTAAGGAAGCCAGCGTATAGGCGTCCATGTTTCTTTCCACATGCATATTTATTTGGTCTTTCATGATTAAAATCTGCTAAATACTGCATAAATACTATATTACCAGATCTATGTAACATAATATCTCTCTCTCTCTCTCTCTCCTCTCTCTCTTCTCTCTCATCTCTCTCTCTCTCTCTCTCTCTCTCTCTCTCTCTCTCTCTTTTAATCTCCTCTCGTCTTCGTCTCTCTCTCTCTCTTCCTTCTTCTTCTCTTCTCATTTCTTTTCTCTTACTCCTTTCTTTCTTCTCTCTCTCTTCTTCTCTCTTTACTCTCATCGATCTCGATCTCTCTCTCTCCTTTCGTCTTCTCTCTCGTCTCTCTGCTCATCGTCTCTCTCTCTCATTTCTCTTCTCTCTCCTCTTGCTCCTCCCCCTCTTCTCGTTTCTCGTGCTGTCGTCGGAATTGTACACAGGTGTACTATGGCTCACGATACTGTCGCTCGTTACG
>NW_019943904.1:46567-53952 GCF_002910315.2 Salvelinus sp. IW2-2015
TACACAGCTAGGGATTATATTCACAAATCTGATTGACCTTTAGCCATGTCTTCATGTTTTTTTGTGAAGTGTGGTATGTTGTGTAGTTATGTGTGTCTGATGGCAGTGTATTCCAGACATGGGAAGCTCTCACAAGAGATAGCGGATTTACTAAAGGTGCTTTCCTCTCATGGCAGACCTTGTGATCTGCTGCCATATATTTGGGTTTTCTGTTTAACAAAAATACTGAGTGGAGGGGGAGCCAGGTCATTTAGGATCTTGAATACAAGACATGCATCGTATATTGCACAAGATTTTCCCAACTCAGGAGCTCATGCTTTCTGAAGATGTACAGTTTTGCTACCTCCGTAGTCAAACAATTTCATATCAATCGGAAATTAGCTAGGTTGAATTTGGTTATTTGAATGACCTTTTTCACCTTGGCAAAGCAATTCACTTTTTGTCCTGAATACAAAGTGTGCTTGGGCAAATCAAAAACCACATTACTGAGTACCACTCTCCATATGTTTCAAGCATAGTGGTGGCTGCATCATGTTATGGGTATGCTTGTAATAGTTAAGGAGTTTCTAGGATAAAATAAAGAAACAGAATGGAGCTAAGCACAGGACAAATCCTAGAGGAAAACCTGGTTAAGTTTGGCTTTCCACTAGAGGACTTGGAGATGAATCACCTTTCAGGAAGACAATAACTTAAAATAGGGTCAAATCTACACTGGAGTTGCTTACCAAGAAGACAGTGAATGTTCCTGAGTGGTAGAGTTACAGTTTTGATTTAAATCTACTTGAAAATCTATGGCAAGACCTGAAAATGTCTGTCTAGCAATGATAAACAACAAACTTGCATCTATCGTCAGAGTTCATACTGTTAGGTGACCTAAACTGGGATATGCTTAACACCCGGCCATCCTACAATCTAAACTAGATGCTCTCAATCTCACACAAATTATCAAGGAACCTACCAGGTACAACCCCAAATCCGTAAATAGGGTACCTTCATAGATATCATCCTGACCAACTTGCCATCTAAATACACCTCTGCTGTCTTCAACCAGGATCTCAGCGATCACTGCCTCATTACCTGCGTCCATATGGGTCTGCGGTCAAACGACCACCCCTCATCACTGTCAAACGCTCCCTAAAACACTTCTGCGAGCAAGCCTTTCTAATGGACCAGGCCTGGGTATTCTTCAAAGGGGGAGACACTCTATGCCAAACTGTTACAAACCTATGTCCATCCTGCCCTGCCTTTCTAAAGTCTTCGAAAGCCAAGTGAACAAACAGATCACGCGACCATTCCGATTCCCACCGTACCTTCTCCGCTATGCAATCCGTTTTCCGAGCCGGTCACGGGTGCACCTCAGCCACGCTCAAGGTCCTAAACGATATCATAACCGCCATCGATAAAAGACAGCACTATGCCAGCTGTCTTCATCGACCTGGTCAGGCTTTCACTCTGTCAATCACCACATTCTTATCGGCAGACTCAACAGCCCTTGGTCTCTCAAATGATTGCCTCGCCTGGTTCACCAACTACTTCTCAGATAGAGTTCAGTATGTCAAATAGGAGGACCTCTTGTCCGCACCTCTGGCAGTCTCTATGGGGGTGCCACAGGGTTCAATTCTCAGGCAGACATCTTTTCTCTGATGTCGCTCTTGCTGCGGGTGTTTCTGTAACCACCTTTACGCAGACGACACCATTCCTATATTACATCTGGCCCTTCTTTGGACACTGTGCTAAACAAACTTCCAAACGAGCTTCAATGCCAATTCAACACTCCTTCCGTGGCCTCCAACTGCTCTTAAATTCTAGTAAAACTAAATGCATGCTCTTCAACCGATCCCTGCCCGCACCCGCCCGCCCGACTGGCATCACTACTCTGGACGGTTCTGACTTAAATATGTGGACAACTACAATACTAGGTGTCTGGCTAGACTATAACTCTCCTTCCAGACTCACATTAAGCATCTCCAATCCAAAATTAAATCTAGAATCGGCTTCCTATTTCGCAAAAAAGCCTCCTTCACTCATGCTGCCAAACATACCCTCATAAAACTGACTATCCTACCGATTCTTGACTTCGGGCAATGTCATTTACAAAAATAGCCTCCAACACTCTACTTAGCAAATTGGATGCAGTCTATCACAGTGCCATGCGTTTTGTCACCAAAGCCCCATATACTACCACCACCGCAACCTGTATGCTGCACCTGTATGCAAGGCATTATGACTGGTTCAAGTATGAGATGATAGCCATGTGACAGTGATCAGTAGTTGGCCTGTTTTGGTTTAGATTAGATCAATGTCCGTCTCTAAGAAGAAGCCAGCGTATAGGCGTCCATGTTTCCTTTCCAACATGCATATTTATTTGGTCTTTCATGATTAAATCTGCATAAATACTGCATAAATACTATATTACCAGATCTATGTAACAATAATATCTCCTCTCTCTTCTCTCTCTCTCTCTCTCTCTCTCTCTCTCTCTCTCTCTCTCTCTCTCTCTCTCTCTCTCTCTCTCTCTCTCTCTCTCTTTTCTCTATTTCTCTCCCTCTCTCTCTCTCTCTCTCACTTCGCCGGTTTACTAATCACTGTCTCTGATAACCATCATTACACACACCTGGCACCATCGTTACGCGCACCTGCGTCTTATTATGAGACTCACCTGGACTTCATCACTTCACTGATTACCTCTTGTTTTGTATCATTCCATTTCTATTGTATTATTAAACTCACCCCCTGCAATTGCTTCTCGACTCCCAGCATCTCCGTTACAGAACTAGATAATAAACAAAAGTGAAATAAACAATGAAAATGTACGTTAAACATTACACTCACAGAAGTTCCAAAATAATAAAGACGTTACAAATGTCATATTACGTGCAAATAGTTAAAGTACAAAAGAGAAAATAAATAAACCTTAAATATGGGTTGTATTTACAATGGTGTTGTTCTTCACTGGTTGCCCTTTTCTTGTGGCAACAGGTCACAAATCTTGCTGCTGTGATGTCGCACTGTGGTATTTCACCCAGTAGATATGGGAGTTCATCAAAATAGGGTTTGCTTTCAAACTATTTGTGTATTGGTGTAATCTGAGGGAAATATATGTCTCTAATATGTTTCACGGAGTTGTACATAGTCAAAGCTTTCCTTAAGTTTGGGTCAGTCACAGTCAGGTATTCTGCAACTGTGTACTCTCTGTTTAGGGCCAAATAGCATTCTAGTTTTCTCATTTTTTTTGTTAATTCTTTCCAATGTGTCAAGGAATTATCTTTTTGTTTTCTCATGATTTGGTTGGGTCTAATTGTGCTGTTGTCCTGGGGCTCTGTGGGGTGTGTTTGTGTTTGTGAACAGAGCCCCAGGACCAGCTTGCTTAGAGGACTCTTCTCCATGTTCATCTCTCTGTAGGTGATGGCTTTGTAATGGAAGGTTTGAGAATCGCTTCCTTTTAGGTGGTTGTAGAATTGAACGGCTCTTTTCTGGATTTTGATAATTAGCGGGTATAAGTTTAATTCTGCTCTGCGTTCATTTTATTTGGTGTTTTACAATGTACACTGAGGATWTTTTTGCAGAATTCTGCATGCAGATTCCTATTTTGTGAATTCCTGATTGTTGAGCGGWGCCCAGACCTCACAACCATAACGGGAAATGGGTTCTYTAAATGACTGAAGTATTTTTAGCCAGATCCTAATTGGTACGTCTCATTTTATGTTCCTTTTGATGGCATAGAAGGCCCTTCTTGCCTTGTCACTCAGCTCGTTCCCAGCTTTYTGYAAGTTACCTGTGACACTGATGTTTAGGCCYAGGTATGTATAATTTTTTGTGTGCTCTAGGGCAACGGTGTCTAAATGGAATTTGTATTTGTGGTCCTGGCAACTGGACCTTTTTTGGAACACCGTTATTTTTGTCTTACTTAGATTTACTGTCAGAGCCCAGGTCTTGACAGAAGCTGTGCAGAATATCTAGGTGCTGCTGTAGCCCTTCTCTGGTTGGTACAGAAACCCAGATCATCAGCAAACAGTAGACATTTGACTTCAGGTTCTAGTAGGGTAGGCGGTGCTGCAGACTGTTCTAGTGCCCTCGCCAATTCGTTGATATATATGTTGAAGAGCGTGGGGCTTAAGCTGCATCCTGTCTCACCCCAGGCCCTGTGGAAAGAAATATGTGTGTTTTTTTGGCCAATTTTAACCGCACACTTGTTATTTGTGTACATAATTTTATAATGTTCAATGTTTTTCCCAACACCACTTTCCATCAAATTGCATAGCAGACCCTCATCCAAATTGAGTCAAAGCTTTTTGAAATCAACAAAGCATGAGAAAGACTGTCTTTGTTTTGGTTTGTTTGTTGTCAATTAGGTGTGCAGGGTGAATACGTGGTCTGTCGTACGGTAATTTGGTAAAAAGCCAATTTGACATTTGCTCAGTACATTGTTTTTTCCTGAGGAAATGTATGAGTCTGCTGTTAATGATTAATGCAGAGGATTTTCCCAAGGTTGCTGTTGATGCATATTCCACGGTAGTTATTGGTGTCAATTTGTCTCCACTTTTGTGGATTGGGGTGATCAGCCCTGGGTTCCAAATATTGGGGAAGATGCCAGAGCTGAGGATGATGTTAAAAGTTTTAGTATAGCCAAGTGGAATTTGTTGTCTGTATATTACATTTTTATGAGGATACCATCAACACCACAGGCCTTTTTGGTTGGAGGGTTTGTATTTTGTCCTGTAGTTCATTCAATGTAATTGGAGAATCGAGTGGGTTCAGGTAGTCTTTATTAATAGTTGATTCTAAGAGTGATATTTGATCATGTATATGCTGCTGTTTTTCTTTGTTGAAGCCAAACAGATTGGATAAGCGTTTTACATAGAATTCGTTTTGGATAGATAACTCGTGTTGTTGTTTGTTTAGTGTTTTCCAATTTCCCAGAAGTGGGTAGAGCTATGGATTCTTCAATTACATTGAGCTGATTTCTGACGTGTTGTTCCTTCTTTTTCTATAGCGTATTTCTGTATTGTTTTAATGATTCAGCATGTGAAGGCGTAGGCTCAGGTTTCTGGGTCTCTATGTTTTTGGTTGGAAAGGTTTTCAATTCTTTCTCAGGTTTTTGCATTCTCAGTAACTGTCATTTTCCTCTCTCCTCTCTCTCTCTCTCTCTCTCTCTCTCTCTCTCTCTCTCTCTCTCTCTCTCTCTCTCTCTCTTCTCTCTCTCTCTCTCTCTCTCTCTCTCTCTCTCTCTCTCTCTCTCTCTCTCTCTCTCTCTCTCTCTCTCTCTCTCTCTCTCTCTCCTCTCTCTCTCTCTCTCTCTCTCTCCTCTTCTCTCTCTCTCTCTCTCTCTCTCTCTCGCCTCCCTCAACATAACACCTGGAGGTGTAGACTGGCTGCCTTAGGTGAGGGTGTCAGATCCCTATAAATGGAATGTCACAGAATAAAATATGTCTGAATGCATTCCTGATCCAACCCCCACTACTCCAACTACCACCACAGGGATCTACTAAGTCTTTGGCTGGAAGGTCATGAACCGTCTRCTGCCCAACCCATTAACGTTAACACATCAACAACAATAAGAACAGCCTTAACAGAAACACCTTAATTAAGATGTGTTTTTGTATTTTTTAGGTTCAGAGGTTTAACTGAGATATTTTCCCTGGATTTATAATGTTGATTACAGCGTGTTAAAGGGGAGCGGGCACATGCAGTAGGTGGGGTTGGCTAATTGTGTGTGTTTAGCAGATAAATGAAGCACTAAGAGGCATCTGGCAACGTCCTGTAGCATTCTAGGATTAGATTAAAGGGAGGGAGGGAGGGAAATGATTCCTACTAACATTCAACTGAAGAGGGGAGTAGAATGGTTCACTAATATAGTCCCCAGGCATTTAAGAATCTCTTAGAACAAATGTTTTCATCTTTTCAGGTTAAGGATTTACAGTACATCAATTTGATGAAGGGAAATAAGGGTTGTACTTTAGATATATATAGATATACAGTATATCAACCGGCACCAGATCTATGGGGGGGGGGGGGATGAATGAGAGACGCTGAAAGACTGTGTTCTGGCATCAATGAATAGAGTGTGTTGGTTCTTACATCTATCCCCTCATCCCTCCATCTGTCTTCTCCTCCTTCTACCTCCAGAGGAATAAAGAAAGAGAAAAAAATACAGGAGACTCCCTACCTTCAACCTTTTCTTCCAGAAAGCCCCCCCCCCCGGTTGGGGTGGAGGAGGGGGGGGATTAAAGCTACACTATGATTAGTATCTTTACATGTGATTATATTATGACATATTATGCGCATTGCAATCAGAACCAGGCGTGCAGCATTAGAGGCAGGGTTAGGCGTAATCCACAAAGTACTACAGATCCAGAGATGTGTTAATGATATTCATGACATAGATTGTTTCCTCAATGACGAGCCTCCATGCATCTACTGATGAAGCACATACACTGTATCTCTCTCTGTGGTATGCTACGCTAGAGCTAACAGCTAGGGCTCTCCCTCTGTAGTATGCTACGCTAGAGCTAACAGCTAGTGCTCTCCCTCTGTAGTATGCTACGGTAGAGCTAACAGCTAGTTCTAATAGGACCACTGCAATATATAGATATTGGCAGATACATACCGGAGGGGATTGAACAGGGATGTTCTCTGTTTAGTGAGTCTCCGATCAGAGGCAGTAGGGATGACAGAGGATGTTCTCTGTTTAGTGAGTCTCAGTAGAGGCAGTAGGGATGACAGGGATGTTCTCTGTTTAGAGACTCAAAGAGGGCAGTAGGGATGACAGGGATGTTCTCTTGATAGTGTATGATTTGAATTTAAACTTCCTGATAAGCTTCAAATTAATGATGTTATTTGGGTGTGTCAGGGGAAATGATGGAGTAAGAATAACCATTAGCTTGTCTCTAGTTACGCTGAATCTGGTGCTAGCTGTCTCCAGTCTAGCTTTGTGTCTCCTGTCTGGTTGAAAGCCTCCCTCTCTTATCCAGTCTAGTTGTGCCTCCTGGACGGTTGAAGCCTCCTCTCCGACCCAGTATGCTGTGCTCTGTCTAGTTTAGAACGCCCCTTCTACACAGATCCTTAGCTGTGAACCTCCTGTCTGGTTGAAAAGCTCTCTTCTAATCAGTTCTAGCTGTGTCTCCTGTCTGGTTGAAAGCTCCTCTCTTATCCCAGTTAGCTTGCTCCGGGTCTGGTTGAGCTCCTCTCTTATTCCGTCTACTGTGTCCCTGTCTGGTTGAAAGCCTTCTCTCTTTCACTATCTAGCTGTGGTCTCCTGTCTGTCTGGAATCCTTCTCTACTCCTCCTGACACATGCTGCACTGCTTATGGCCTCGCTCTTCTCGATACCCGTCTGGTACAAGTACTTGCCACTGGGAAGGAGCGTTGGTGGCGACAGAAAGCGAT
>NW_019943904.1:54513-68215 GCF_002910315.2 Salvelinus sp. IW2-2015
CTAGTGCTCTCCCTCTGTGTTGCTACTGTTAGAGCGTACAGCTAGGGCTCTCCCTCTGGAGTACGCTACGGTAGAGCTAACAGCTAGGGCTCTCCCTCTTAGTACGCTACTGTAGAGCTAACAGCTAGTGCTCTCCCTCTGTAGTATGCTACGTAGAGCTAACAGCTAGGGCTCTCCCTCTGCTAGTATGCTACGTAGAGCTAACAGCTAGTGCTCTCCCTCTGTAGTATGCTACGGTAGAGCTAACAGCTAGGGTTCTCCCCCTGTAGTATGCTACGGTAGAGCTAACAGCTAGTGCTCTCCCTCTGTAGTATGCTACGTTAGAGCTAACAGCTAGGTGCTCTCCTCTTAGTATTGCAGGTAGAGCTAACAGCTAGTGCTCTTCCCTCTGTAGAATGCTAGGTAGAGCTAACAGCTAGTGCTCTCCCTCTGTAGTATGCTACGAGAGCTAACAGCTAGTGCTCTCCCTCTGTAGTATGCTACGTAGAGCTAACAGCTAGTGCTCTCCCTCTGTAGTATGCTACGGTAGAGCTAAACAGCTAGTGCTCTCCCTCTGTAGTATGCTACGGTAAGAGCTTACACAGCTAGTGCTCTCCCTCTGTAGTATGCTACGTTAGAGCTAACAGCTAGTGCTCTCCCTCTGTTGTATGCTACGTAGAGCTAACAGCTAGTGCTCTCCCTCTGTAGTATGCTACGGGTAGAGCTAACAGCTAGGGCTCTCCCTTCTGTAGTACGCTACGGGGTAGAGCTAACAGCTAGTGCTCTCCCTCTGTAGTACGCACGTTAGAGCTAACAGCTAGTGCTCTCCCTCTGTAGTATGCTACGGTAGAGCTAACAGCTAGGGCTCTCCTCTGTAGTATGTACCGTAGAGCTAACAGCTAGTGCTCTCCCTCTGTAGTATGCTACGGTAGACTAACAGCTAGGTTCTCCTCTGTAGTTATGCTACGGTAGAGCTAACAGCTAGTGCTCTCCCTCGTAGCTATGCTACGTTAGACTAACAGCTAGTGCTCTCCCTCTGTAGTATGCTACGGTAAGCTAACAGCTAGTGCTCTCCCTCATGTAGAATGCTACGGTAGAGCTAACAGCTAGTGCTTCTCCCTCTGTAATATGCTACGGTAGAGCTAACAGCTAGTGCTCCCTCTGTAGTATGCTACGGTAGAGCTAACAGCTAGTGCTCTCCCTCTGTAGTATGCTACGTAGAGCTAACAGCTAGTGCTCTCCCTCTGTAGTATGCTACGGTAGAGCTAACAGCTAGTGCTCTCCCTCTGTAGTATGCTAAGGTAGAGCTAACAGCTAGTGCTCTCCTCTGTTGTATGCTACGCTAGAGCTAACAGCTAGTGCTCTCCCTCTGTAGTATGCTACGGTAGAGCTAACAGCTTAGTGCTCTCCTCTGTAGTATATGCTACGGTAGAGCTAACAGCTAGGGTTCTCCCTCTGTAGTATGCTACAGGTAGAGCTAACAGCTAGTGCTCTCCCTCTGTAGTATGCTACGGTAAAGCTAACACTAGGCTCTCCCTCTGTAGTATGCACGTAGAGCTAACAGCTAGGGTTCTCCCTCTGTAGTATGCTACGGTAGAGCTAACAGCTAGGGTTCTCCCTCTGTAGTATGCTACGGTAGAGCGAACAGCTAGGGTTCTCCCTCTTTAGTATGCTACGTTAGAAGCTAACAGTTAGGGCTCTCCCTCTGTAGTATACTACGGTAGAGCTAACAGCTAGTGCTCTCCCTCTGTAAGTATGCTACGGTAGAGCTAACACCTAGGATTCTCCCTCTGTAGTATGCTACGGTAGAGCTAACAGCTAGTGCTCTCCCTCTGTAGTATGCTACGGGTAGAGCTAACAGCTAGGGCTCTCCCTCTGTAGTATGCTACGGTAGAGCTAACAGCTAGGGCCTCTCCCTCTGTAGTATGCTACGGTAGAGCTAACAGCTAGTGCTCTCCCTCTGTAGTATGCTACGGTAGAGCTAACAGCTAGTGCTCTCCCTCTGTGTATGCTACAGGTAGAGCTAACAGCTAGGGCTCTCCCTCTGTAGTATGCTACGTAGAGCTAACAGCTAGTGCTCTCCCTCTGTTAGTATGCTACGGTAGAGCTAACAAGCTAGGGCTCTCCCTCTGTAGTATGCTACCGTAGAGCTAACAGCTAGTGCTCTCCCTCTGTAGTATGCTACGGAGAGCTAACAAAGCTAGGGCTCCCTCTGTAGTATGCTACGGTAGAGCTAACAGCTAGGGTTCTCTCCTCTGTAGTATGCTACGGTAGAGCTTAACAGCTAGGGTCTCCCTCTGTAGTATGCTACGTTAGAGCACAGCTAGGGTTCTCCCTCTTTAGTATGCTACGTTAGAGCTAACAGCTAGGGCTCTCCCTCTGTAGTATGCTACGGTAGAGCTAACAGCTAGTGCTCTCCCTCTGTAGTATGCTACGGTAGAGCTAACAGCTAGGATTCTCCCCTCTGTAGTATGCTACGGTAGAGCTAACAGCTAGTGCTCTCCCTCTGTAGTAGCTACGGTAGAGCTAACACTAGGGCTCTCCCTCTGTAGTATGCTACGGTAGAGCTAACAGCTAGTGCTCTCCCTCTAGTATGCTACGTAGAGCTAACAGCAGAGGGCTCTCCCTCTGTAGTATGCTACCGTAGAGCTAACAGCTAGTGCTCTCCCTCTTAGTATGCTACGGTAGAGCTAACAGCTAGGCCTCCCTCTGAGTAGCTACGTTAAGAGCTAACAGCTAGTGCTCTCCCTCTGTAGTATGCTACGGTAGAGCTAACAGCTAGGGCTCTCCCTCTGTAGTATTGCTACGGTAGAGCTAACAGCTAGGTTCTCCCTCTGTTGTACACTACGGAGAGCTAACAGCTAGGGCTTTCCTCTGTAGTATGCTACAGGTAGAGCTAACAGCTTAGGCTCTCCCTCTGTAGTATGCTACGTAGAGCTAACGCTAGTGCTCTCCCTCTTGTAGTATGCTACAGTAGAGCTAACAGCTAGGGCTCTCCCTCTGTAGTATGCTACGTAGAGCTAACAGCTAGTGCTCTCCCTCTGTAGTATGCTACGGTAGAGCTAACAGCTAGGGCTCTCCCTCTGTAGTATGCTACGGTAGAGCTAACAGCTAGGGTTCTCCCTCTGTTGTACACTACGGTAGAGCTAACAGCTAGGCTCTCCCTCTGTAATAGCTACGTTAGAGCTAACAGCTTAGGGCTCTCCCTCTGTGTTACACCTACGGTAGAGCTAACAGCTAGGGCTTCTTCTCTGTAGTATGCTACCGTAGAGCTAACAGCTAGTGCTCTCCCTCTGTAGAATGCTACGGTAGAGCTAAACAGCTAGGGTTCTCCCTCTGTAGTATGCTACGGTAGAGCTAACAGCTAGTGCTCTCCCTCTGTAGTATGCTACCGTTAGAGCTAACAGCTAGTGCACTCCCCTGTAGTATGCTACGGTAAAGCTAACAGCTAGTGCTCTCCTCTGTTAGTATGCTAGGGTAGAGCTAACAGCTAGTGCTCTCCCTCTGTAGTATGCTACGGTAGAGCTAACAGCTAGTGCTCTCCCTCTTGTAGTATGCTACGGTAGAGCTAACAGCTAGTGCTCTCCCTCTGTTAGTATGTACGGTAGAGCTAACAGCTAGTGCTCTCCCTCTGGTAGTATGCTACGGTAGAGCTAACAGCTAGTGCTCTCCCTCTGTAGTAGGCTAAGGTAGAGCTAACAGCTAGAGGTTCTCCCTCTGCTAGTATGCTACGTGAGCTAACAGCTAGTGCTTCTCCTCTGTAGTATGCTACGGTAGAGCTAACAGCTAGGGCTCTCCCTCTGTAGTATGCTACGTAGAGCGTAACAGCTAGGGTTCTCCCTCTGTAGTTGCTACGGTAGAGCTAACAGCTAGGCTCCCTCTGTAGTATGCTACGGTAGAGCTAACAGCTAGGGTTCTCCCTCTGTAGTATGCTAAGGTAGAGCTACAGCTAGGGTCTCCCTCTGTAGTATGGCTACGGTAGAGCTAACAGCTAGTGCTCTCCTCTGTAGTATGCTACGGTAGAGCTAACAGCTAGGGCTCTCCCTCTGTAGTATGCTACGGTAGAAGCTAACAGCTAGGGTTCTCCCTCTGTAGTATTGCTACGGTACAGCTAACAGCTATTGCTCTCCCTCTGTTATCATCTACGGTAGAGCTAACAGCTAGGATTCTCCCTCTGTAGTATGCTACGGTAGAGCTAACAGCTAGTGCTCTCCTTCTGTAGTATGCTACGGTAGAGCTAACAGCTAGTGCTCTCCCTCTGTAGTATGCTACGTAGAGCTAACAGCTAGGGCTCTCCTCTGTAGTATGCTACGGTAGAGCTAAAAGCTAGTGCTCTCCCTCTTGTAGTATGCTACGGTAGAGCTAACAGCTAGGGCTCTCCCTCTGTAGTATGCTACGGTAGAGCTAACAGCTAGGGTTTCCCTCTGGTAGTATGCTACCGTAGAGCTAACAGCTAGTGCTCTCCCTCTGTTGTATGCTACGGTAGAGCTAACAGCTAGTGCTCTCCCTCTGTAGTATGCTACGGTAGAGCTAACAGTTAGCTCTCCCTCTGTAGTATGCTACGGTAGAGCCTAACAGCTAGGGCTCTCCCTCTGTTGTATGTTACGTTAGAGCTAACAGCATAGGCCTCTCCCTCTGTTGTACACTACTTAGAGCTAACAGCTAGGGCTCTCCCTCTTGTAGTATGCTACGGTAGGCTAAACAGCTAGGGCTCTCCCTCGTGTAGTATGCTACGGTAGAGCTAACAGCTAGGGTTCTCCCTCTGTTGTACACTACGTAGAGCTAACAGCTAGGGGCTCTTCCTCTGTAGTAAGCTACGGTAGAGCTAACAGCTAGGGCTCTCCCTCTGTAGTATGCTACGTTAGAGCTAACAGCTAGTGCTTCCTCCTGTAGTATGCCTCGGTAAGCTAACAGCTAGGGTCTCCCTCTGTAGTATGCTACGGTAAGACTAACAGCTAGTGCTCTCCCTCTGTAGTATGCTACGGTAGAGCTAACAGCTAGGGCTCTCCCTCTGTAGTATGCTACGGTAGAGCTAACAGCTAGGGTTCTCCCTCTGTTGTACACTACGTAGAGCTAACAGCTAGGGCTCTCCCTCTTAGTATTGCTACGTTTAGAGCTAACAGCTAGGGCTCTCCCTCTGTTGTACACTACGTAGAGCTAACATGCTAGGGCTCTTCCTCTGTAGTATGCTTACCGTAGAGCTAACAGGCTAGTGCTCTCCCTCTGTAGTATGCTACGGTAGAGCTAACAATGCTAGGTTCTCCCTCGTTAGTATGCTACGTAGAGCTAACAGCTAGTGCTCTCCCTCTGTAGTATGCTACGTTAGAGCTAACAGCTAGTGCACTCCCTCTGTAGTATGCTAGGTAGAGCTAACAGCTAGTGCTCTCCCTCTGTAGTATGCTAAGGGTAGAGCTAACAGCTAGTGCTCTCCCTCTGTAGTATGCTACGAGGTGAAGCTAACAGCTAGTGCTCTCGCCTCTGTAGTATGCTACGTAGAGCTAACAGCTAGTGCTCTCCCTCTGTAGTATGCTAAGTAGAGCTAACAGTAGGGTTCTCCCTCTGTAGTATGCTACGGTAGAGCTAACAGCTAGTGCTCTCCTCTGTAGTATGCTACGGTAGAGCTAACAGCTAGTGCTCTCCCTCTGTAGTATGCTACGGTAGAGCTAACAGCTAGGATTCTCCCTCTGTAGTATGCTACGGTAGAGCTAACAGCTAGTGCTCTCCCTCTGTAGTATGCACGGTAGAGCTAACAGCTAGGCTCTCCCTCTGTAAGTTGCTACGGTAGAGCTAACAGCTAGTGCTCCTCCTCTTAGTATGCTAAGGTAGAGCTAACGCTAGGGTTTCTCCCTCTGTAGTATGCTACGTAGAGCTAACAGCTAGTGCTCTCCCTCTGTAGTATGCTAGCGGTAGAGCTAACAGCTAGGGCTCTCCCTTGTAAGTATGCTACGGTAGACGCTAACAGCTAGGGGTTCTCCCTCTGGTAGTATGCTACGGTAGGCATAACAGCTTAGGGTTCTCCCTCTGTAGTTCTACGGAGAGCGAACAGCTAGGGTTCTCCCTCTGTTAGTATGCTTACGGTAGAGCTAACAGCTAGGGCTCTCCTCTGTAGTATGCTACGGTAAGAGCTAACAGCTTAGTGCTGCTCCCTCTGTACGGTAATGCTACGGTAGAGCTAACAGCTATTGGATTCTCCTCTGTAGTATTGCTACGGTAGAGCTAACAGGTAGTGCCTTCCCTCTGTAGTATGCTCGGTAGAGCTAACAAAGCTAGTGCTCTCGCCTCTGTAGTATGCTACGTAGAGCAGCTAACAGCTAGGTTGCTCCTCTGTATATCTAGGTAGAGCTAACAAGCTAGTGCTCTCCCTCTGTAGTATGCTACGGGGATGTCTTGGTGGGACAGAGAGATGTCTTGATGGGACAGAGAGATGTCTTGGTGGGAAAGAGAGATGTCTTGGTGTGACAGAGAGATGTCTTGGTGGGACAGAGAGATGTCTTGGTGGGACAGAGAGATGTCTTGGTGTGACAGAGAGATGTCTTGGTGCGACAGAGAGATGTCTTGGTGGAAGAGTGTAATAGAGGCACTAAGTAAGAGATGTATTGGGTTGGTTTGGACTGCTAGGAGTTTAGCCCTGGTACTGTTGAAGTACTGGGAAAGACTTAAATACACCCACCATTTCCAGATAACGAAGAAGAGTATCCAGAAACAACGGCAACACAATACATTCTGAAACAGGAAGCCAGGAGACACCTGTAGTCTTGATTCTGTAGTATAATGTCTTGATTCCTGCGTTCCACCACAGCTGACACGACATACAGAATACAGTACATGTGTAATAATAACACATTCTCTCCATCTATTTCTGATGCAGGAAGGCCAGTTTATAACAGTGTTCACCCCTGGGCTATACAACCTATTTGTGTCTTGATGAAGTCATGCTCATTTTGAAGCAGACCATTTGGATGTAGAATTGACTGTCTTCTAGGGAAATCTTTTAGAAATTAACAGAATAGTGGCTAGCTAAAGAAAAACAGCAGGGAACCACATTCTCCCACCGTAAGAAGCTAAAAATAGCCTGGTTATGTCACGTTCTGACCTTAGTTCCTATGTTATGTCTCTATTTTAGTTTGGTCAGGGCGTGAGTTGGGGTGGGCATTCTGTTGTTTTTTCTATGTTTTGTTCTGTATGTTATATTTCTATGTGTTTGGCCTAGTATGGTTCTCAATCAGAGGCAGGTGTCGATCGTTGTCTCTGATTGAGAATCATACTTAGGTAGCCTGTTTTCCCACTAGGGGTTGTGGGTAGTTATTTTCCGTTTCAGTGTTTGCACCATACGGGACTGTGTCGGTTTTCATTTTGATTCTCTTGTTCTTTTTGTATTTTGTATTCATTCTCATTAAAAGTTATTATGGATACGTACCACGCTGCATCTTGGTCCTCCTCTCCTTCCACCAACGAAAGCCGTTACAGGTCATCTACGAGTCTCAGAGTTAGGACGCCCAGTTGGGTGCTCACTCCAACAACAACTGCTGGTGACTCCTTCCATTTAACCTTTGGCACCTTGAAGTTCTGGGTAAATTCCCCATAACATACTTTTGTGTGGAAATTGACGTCGAACCTCAAGAAATAAATAACCCTAATGAATAAAAAATAAATTCTGCAAAATTCTGATTTATATATATAATATAATATATAGGATTTGTTGTATTTTTCACATTGGAAAATGAGATTCACTCGTCACATCACGTCTCATAGCTGTACGATACTGGGGTTAAGGACAGGGGTCTGATATCACGTCTCATAGCTGTACGATACTGGGGTTAGAGACAGGGGTCTCTGATATCACGTCTCATAGCTGTAGCAATACTGGGGTTAAGGCAGGGGTCTGATATCACGTCTACATAGCTGTACGATACTGGGGTTAGAGACAGGGGTCTGATATCACGTCTCATAGCTGTACGATACTGGGGTTAGAGACAGGGGTCTGATATCAGTCTCATAGCTGTACGATACTGGGGTTAAGGACGGGGGGGTCTGATATCACGTCTCATAGCTGTACGATACTGGGGTTAAGGACAGGGGTCTGATATCACGTCTCATAGCTGTACGATACTGGGGTTAGAGACAGGGGTTGATATCACGTCTCATAGCTGTACGTACTGGGGTTAGAGACAGGGGTCTGATATCACGTCTCTAGCTGTACGATACTGGGGTTAAGGACAGGGTCTGATATCACGTCTCAAGCTGTACCATACTGGGTTAAGACAGGGGTCTGATATCACGTCTCATAGCTGTACGATACTGGGGGTTAGAGACAGGGGTCTGATATCACGTCTCATAGCTGTACGATACTGGGGTTAAGGACAGGGGTCTGATATCACGTCTCATAAGCTGTACGATACTGGGTTAAGGACAGGGGTCTGATATCACGTCTCACAGCTGTAGAATACTGGGGTTAGAGACAGGGGTTGATATACGTCTCATAGCTGTACGATACTGGGGTTAGAGCAGGGGTCTGATATCACGTCTCATAGCTGTACGATACTGGGGTTAGAGACAGGGGTCTGATATCACGTCTCATAGCTGTACGATACTGGGTAAGACAGGGGTCTGATATCACGTCTCACAGCTGTAATGATATGGGGTTAGAGACAGGGGTCTGATATCCGTCTCAACAGCTGTACGATACTGGGGTTAAGGACAGGGGTCTGATATCACGTCTCAAGCTGTACGATACTGGGGTTAAGGACAGGGGTCTGATTATCACGTCTCATAGCTGTACGATACTGGGGTTAGAGACAGGGGTCTGATATCACGTCTCATAGTTGTACGATACTGGGTTAGAGGACAGGGGTCTGATATCACGTCTCACAGCTGTATGATACTGGGTTAGAGACAGGGGTCTGATATCACGTCTCATAGCTGTACGATACTGGGGTTAAGGACAGGGGTCTGATATCACGTCTCATAAGCTGTACGATACTGGGGTTAGAGACAGGGGTCTGATATCACGTCTCATAGCTGTACGATACTGGGGTTAGGACAGGGGTCTGATATCACGTCTCATAGCTGTACGATACTGGGGTTAAGGACAGGGGTCTGATATCACGTCTCATAGCTGTACGATACTGGGTTAAGGACAGGGTCTGATATCACGTCTCAAAGCTGTACGATACTGGGGTTAGGACAGGGGTCTGATATCACGTCTCATAGCTGTACGATACTGGGTTAAGGACAGGGTCTGATATCACGTCTCATAGCTGTACGATACTGGGGTTAGAGCAGGGGTCTGATATCACGTTCATACCTGTACGATACTGGGGTTAAGGACAGGGGTCTGATATCACGTCTCATAGCTGTACGATACTGGGGTTAAGGACAGGGGTCTGATATCACGTCTCATAGCTGTAGATACTGGGTTAGGACAGGGGTCTGATATCACGTCTCATAGCTGTACGATACTGGGGTTAGAGACAGGGGTCTGATATCACGTCTCATAGCTGTACGATACTGGGGTTAGAGACAGGGGTCTGATATACGTCTCAAGCTGTATGATACTGGGGTTAGAGACAGGGGTCTGATATCACGTCTCATAGCTGTACGATACTGGGGTTAGAGACAGGGGTCTGATATCACGTCTCATAGCTGTACGATACTGGGGTTAAGGACAGGGGTCTGATATCACGTCTCACAGCTGTATGATACTGGGGTTAGAGACAGGGGTCTGATATCACGTCTCATAGCTGTACGATACTGGGGTTAAGGACAGGGGTCTGATATCACGTCTCACAGCTGTACATACTGGGTTAAGGACAGGGGTCTGATATCACGTCTCATAGCTGTACGATACTGGGGTTAAGGACAGGGGTCTGTATCACGTCTCATAGCTGTACGATACTGGGGTTAGAGACAGGGGTCTGATATCACGTCTCATAGCTGTACGATACTGGGTTTAAGGACAGGGGTCTGATATCACGTCTCATAGCTGTACGATACTGGGGTTAAGGACGGGGTCTGATATCAGTCTCATAGCTGTACGATACTGGGGTTAGAGCACAGGGTCTGATATCACGTCTCACAGCTGTACGATACTGGGGTTAAGGACAGGGGTCTGATATCACGTCTCATAGCTGTACGATCCTGGGGTTAAGGACAGGGGTCTGATCTACGTCTCATAGCTGTACGATACTGGGGTTAGAGACAGGGGTCTGATATCACGTCTCATAGCTGTACGATACTGGGGTTAAGGACAGGGGTCTGATATCACGTCTCATAGCTGTACGATACTGGGGTTAAGGACAGGGGTCTGATATCACGTCTCATAGCTGTACGATACTGGGGTTAGAGACAGGGGTCTGATATCACGTCTCATAGCTGCGATACTGGGGTTAAGGAGGGGTCTGATATCACGTCTCATAGCTGTACGATACTGGGGTTAGAGACAGGGTCTGATATCACGTCTCATACGTGTACGATACTGGGGTTAGAGACGGGTCTGATATCACGTCTCATAGCTGTACGATACTGGGGTTAGGACAGGGTCTGATATCACGTCTCATAGCTGTACGATACTGGGGTTAAGGACAGGGGTCTGATATCACGTCTCATAGCTGTACGATACTGGGGTTAGAGACAGGGGTCTGATATCCGTCTCATAGCTGTACGATACTGGGGTTAGAGACAGGGGTCTGATATCACGTCTCATAGCTGTACCATACTGGGGTTAAGGACAGGGGTCTGATATCACGTCTCATAGCTGTACGATACTGGGGTTAGAGACAGGGGTCTGATATCACGTCTCATAGCTGTACGATCTGGGTTAGAGACAGGGGTCTGATATCACGTCTCATAGCTGTACGATACTGGGGTTAGAGACAGGGGTCTGATATCACGTCTCATAGCTGTACGATACTGGGGTTAAGGACAGGGGTCTGATATCACGTCTCATAATTGTACGATACTGGGGTTAAGGACAGGGTCTGATATCACGTCTCATAGCTGTACGATACTGGGTTAAGGACAGGGGTCTGATATCACGTCTCATAGCTGTAGAGTACTGGGGTTAGAGACAGGGGTCTGATATCACGTCTCATAGCTGTACGATCTAGGGTTAGAGACAGGGGTCTGATATCACGTCTCATAGCTGTACGATACTGGGTTAAGGACAGGGTCTGTATCACGTCTCATAGCTGTATGATACTGGGGTTAGAGACAGGGGTCTGATATCACGTCTCTCTCGCTCTCTCTCCTCTTCTGTTCTCTCTCTCTCCCCTCCTCTCTCTTCTACCCTCTCTCATGTCCTCTCTCTCCTCCCCTCTCTTCTTTCCTCTCTCTCTCCTCCTCTCTGTTCTAACCTCTCTCCCTACTTCTCTCTCTTCTACCTTCCTCTCTCCCCTCCTTATCTTCTTCTTCCTCTTCCTCAGCTGAGTAGTGACTGTAATTTAGTGTGTTGCTTTGGTGTTGATGATGAATGATCACATAAGAACATGTTTGGCTGTTGAGATGAAACTCTGTTGATTACTGTCTCTCTAGATTTTCATTTAGGGTTTCTCAAAGTGTGGTCCGTACTTAAAGGGACCACAGCCAATAAAAATGTGTATTTTAAATGTTTTCCTTTAGCTGTTGTAATGAATTATACTAACAACAACAGATGAAAAACATTTTAGCCAAGGGATTGGTGTAATTTGTTTAGAACGGTGTAATACATCATTACAATGTAAAATTATGAATTTACAAAGTGTGTTCTTAAACCTGGGACAACATGGGCCTGTAGGCTCACAGGGATATACCCACAGTTCTCCACCAATTATACATTTTTCAACTCAATACTTCTTGTATTCCCCAAATAGATGTGCTTTTAACAAAAATGCACTAATTAAAGCTTTAATGTTTCCTCTCTGCGTTATGACAAAATGCATAGAATTTCAGAGTATTAGCTTATAAAAGTGAAAAAAGTAAAATAATCTCTGTGCCCCATGACAAAATGTGTAAAACTGCTAAAATTTGATTGAAATTTGATTGAAAACTGCAACAACAACAAAAAGTCAGGTTGAGAGAACGCGAAGGCTTCTTGACGAATCTCTGACACTTTTCTGGTTACTACATGATTACATATGCGTTTTTTCAGAGTTTTGATGTTGTCACTATTAGTCTACATCTATCACTCCAGTGTTAATCTGCTACATTGTAATTATTTTCTCCTCTATGCCCTATTTATTACCTTACCTCCCTACTCTTCTACATTTACACACACCGTACATAGATGTTTCTAATTTTCTTTTCTATTGTATTATTGACAGTACGTGTCACGCCCTGACCGTAGAGAGCTGTTTATGTCTCTATTTTGGTTTGGTCAGGGTGTGATTTAGGTGGGCATTCTATGTTCCTTTTCTATGATTTGTATTTCTATGTTTTGGCAGGGTGTGGTTCTCAATCAGAGGCAGCTGTCTTCGTTGTCTCTGATTCGGAATCATACTTAGGTAGCATTTTCCCACCGATGCTTTGTGGGTAGTTATTTTCTGTTCTGTGTTTCTGCACCTGACAGGACTGTTTCGGTTTTTGTTCATTTCGCTTTGTTATTTTTGTTATTTAGTGTTCAGTTGAAATAAAAGCATGAACACTTACCACGCTGCGCTTTGGTCCGATCCTTCTTCAACAGACGATCGTTACAGAACGTTGTTTATGTGTAACTCTGTGTTGTTGTTGTGTCGCACTGCTTGCTTTATCTTGGCCAGGTCACAGTTGTAAATGAGAACTTGTTCTTAACTGGCCTACCTGGTTAAATAAGGTGAAATACATTTTTTTTAAATGTTTAGATATGTTCAGTATATATTATGTTTAGATATAGTCAGTATATGTTATATTTACGACTGATTATTTCACTAATAATCACTGTATCAACAATTCCGGTGGTCAGAAGTTTAAAGCCAGAATAGGAGAGTTGGATAGAGAACTAACGGTCAGAAGGGTTGTACTCTGCTCAGTCTCCTCTCCCTTTCTCTCTCCCTTTCTCCTCTCCCTTCTCTTCCTCTCCTCTCATCTCCCTTTCTCCTCTCCTCTCCTCTCCCGTTTCTCCTCTCCTCTCTCTCTCTTCTCTTCTCTCTCTTCTCCTCTCCTTTCTCTTCTCCTCTCCTCTCTTCTCTTCTCTTCTCTTCTCTCTCCTCTCCTTTCTCTCTCCTCTCCCTTTCTCTTCTCTTCTCCTCTCCCTTTCTCTTCTCCTCTCCTCTCTTCTCTTCTCTTCTCCTCTCCCTTTCTCCTCTCCTCTCTTTTCGCGTTTTCTCTACTGTCTTAAGATCATATTGAGTCTTGCTGTCTGCTGTCACTCATACCAATGGTGTCCCCTTATGATTAAATACAGAAGTACAATTACAACGTTTAAACAATAAGTACAGAAGGCTATGAAGTGTTTACTCCCATATTATGAATGATTTTCAGGATTAGATAAAAGCTCTGATGCTTGGCTGCACAGTTTTATACAGTCACTGTATTCATTCATCGTGGTAAAGTACCAACATCAACTGTATTTAACAATTCCTAGTGGAATACATCATGTCCTCGACCAATCAGCTCGTTTAGAACACTTAAACAAATGGATTAGTAATTGAACTCCTGACGATCAAACAGGAATCTTTCCGCTTCTCTGTTTTCGCTACAAATGTTTTCTGAGACTAGTTGAAGTAGTTTGATTTTTAAAAATGTGTTCATTTTTTTTCTTCTAAAAAACCCC
>NW_019943904.1:68240-71666 GCF_002910315.2 Salvelinus sp. IW2-2015
CACACGTACGATACTGGGGTTAAGGACAGGGTCTGATATCACGTCTCATAGCTGTACGATACTGGGTTAGAGACAGGGGCTGATTTCACGTCTCATAGCTGTACATACTGGGTTAAGGACAGGGGTCTGATATCACGTCTCATAGCTGTACGATACTGGGGTTAAGGACAGGGGTCTGATATCACGTCTCATAGCTGTACGATACTGGGGTTAAGACAGGGGTCTGATATCACGTCTCATAGCTGTACGATACTGGGGTTAAGGACAGGGGTCTGATATCACGCTCATAGCTGTACGATACTGGGGTTAGAACAGGGGTCTGATATCACGTCTCATAGCTGTAGATACTGGGGTTAGAGACAGGGTCTGATATCACGTCTCATAGCTGTTACGATACTGGGTAGAGACAGGGTCTGATATCACGCTCTCATAAGCTGTACGATACTGGGGTTAAGGACAGGGTCTGATATCACGTCTCACAGCTGTATCGATACTGGGGTTAGAGACAGGGGTCTGATATCACGTCTCATAGCTGTACGATACTGGGGTTAAGACAGAGGGTCTGATATCACGTCTCAAGCTGTACATACTGGGGTTAAGGACAGGGGTCTGATATCACGTCTCAAGCTGTACGATACTGGGGTTAGACAGGGGTCTGTATCACGTCTCATAGCTGTACGATACTGGGGTTAAGACAGGGGTCTGATATCACGTTCATAGCTGTACATACTGGGTTAAGACAGGGGTCTGATATCACGTCTCATAGCTGTACGATACTGGGGTTAAGGACAGGGGTCTGATATCACGTCTCATAGCTTACGATACTGGGGTTAGAGACAGGGGTCTGATATCACGTCTCAAGCTGTACGATACTGGGTTAAGGACAGGGGTCTGATATCACGTCTCATAGCTGTACGATACTGGGGTTAAGGACAGGGGTCTGATATCACGTCTCATAGCTGTACGATACTGGGGTTAGAGACAGGGGTCTGATATCACGTCTCATAGCTGTACGATACTGGGGTTAAGGACAGGGGTCTGATATCACGTCTCATAGCTGTACGATACTGGGTTAAGGACAGGGGTCTGATATCACGTCTCATAGCTGTACGATACTGGGGTTAGAGACAGGGGTCTGATATCACGTCTCATAGCTGTACGATACTGGGGTTAAGGACAGGGTGATATCACGCTCATAGCTGTACGATACTGGGGTTAGAGACAGGGGTCTGATATCACGTCTCATAGCTGTACGATACTGGGGTTAGAGACAGGGGTCTGATATCACGTCTCATAGCTGTACGATACTGGGGTTAAGGACAGGGGTCTGATATCACGTCTCATAGCTGTACGATACTGGGGTAAGGACAGGGTCTGATATCACGTCTCATAGCTGTACGATACTGGGGTTAGAGACAGGGGTCTGATATCACGTCTCATAGCTGTACGATACTGGGTTAGAAGACAGGGGTCTGATATCACGTCTCATAGCTGGACCATACTGGGTTAAGGACAGGGTCTGAATCACGTCTCATAGCTGTACGATACTGGGGTTAGAGACAGGGTCTGATATCCGATCTCATAGCTGTACGATACTGGGGTTAGAGACAGGGGTCTGATATCACGTCTCATAGCTGTACGATACTGGGGTTAGAGACAGGGGTCTGATATCACGTCTCATAGCTGTACGATACTGGGGTTAAGACAGGGGTCTGATATCACGTCTCATACTGTTACGATACTGGGGTTAGAGACAGGGGTCTGATATCACGTCTCATAGCTGTACGATACTGGGGTTAAGGACAGGGGTCTGATATCACGTCTCATAGCTGTACGATACTGGGGTTAGAGACAGGGGTCTGATATCACGTCTCATAGCTGTACGATACTAGGGTTAAGGACAGGGGTCTGATATCACGTCTCATAGCTGTACGATACTGGGTTAAGACAGGGTCTGATATCACGTCTCATAGCTGTATGATACTGGGTTACGAAACAGGGTCCTGGGGTTAGAGACAGGGGTCTGATATCACGTCTCTCTCGCTCTCTCTCCTCTTCTGTTCTCTCTCTCTCCCCTCCTCTCTCTTCTACCCTCTCTCATGTCCTCTCTCTCCTCCCCTCTCTTCTTTCCTCTCTCTCTCCTCCTCTCTGTTCTAACCTCTCTCCCCTACTTCTCTCTCTTCTACCTTCCCTCTCTCCCCTCCTTATCTTCTTCTTCCTCTTCCTCAGCTGAGTAGTAGACTGTAATTTAGTGTGTTTGCTTTGGTGTTGATGATGATGATCACATAAGAACATGTTTGGCTGTTGAGATGAAACTCTGTTGATTACTGTCTCTCTAGATGTTTCATTTAGGGTTTCTCAAAGTGTGGTCCGTACTTAAAGGGACCCACAGCCAAATAAAAATGTGTATTTTAAATGTTTTCCTTTAGCTGTTGTAATGAATATTACTAACAACAACAGATGAAACACATTTTAGCCAAGGGATTGGTGTAATTTGTTTAGACGGTGTAATACACTACATTACAATGTAAAATTATGAATTTACAAAGTGTGTTCTTAAACCTGGGCAACATGGGCCTGTAGGCTCACAGGGATATACCCACAGTTCTCCACCAATTATACATTTTTCAACTCAATACTTCTTGTATTCCCCAAAATAGATGTGCTTTTAACAAAAATGCACTAATTAAAGCTTTAATGTTTCCTCTCTGCGTTATGACAAAATGCATAGAATTTCAGAGTATTAGCTTTATAAAAGTGAAAAAAGTAAAATAATCTCTGTGCCCCATGACAAAATGTGTAAAACTGCTAAAATTTTGATTGAAATTTGATTGAAAACTGCAACAACAACAAAAAGTCAGGTTGAGAGAACGCGAAGGGCTTCTTGACGAATCTCTGACACTTTTCTGGTTACTACATGATTACATATGCGTTTTTTCAGAGTTTTGATGTTGTCACTATTAGTCTACATCTATCACTCCAGTGTTAATCTGCTACATTGTAATTATTTTCTCCTCTATGGCCTATTTATTACCTTACCTCCCTACTCTTCTACATTTACACACACRGTACATAGATGTTTCTAATTTTCTTTTCTATTGTATTATTGACAGTACGTGTCACGCCCTGACCGTAGAGAGCTGTTTATGTCTCTATTTTGGTTTGGTCAGGGTGTGATTTAGGTGGGCATTCTATGTTCCTTTTTCTATGATTTGTATTTCTATGTTTTGGCAGGGTGTGGTTCTCAATCAGATCAGAGGCAGCTGTCTATCGTTGTCTCTGATTCGGAATCATACTTAGGTAGCATTTCCCACCGATGCTTTGTGGGTAGTTATTTTCTGTTCTGTGTTTCTGCACCTGACAGGACTGTTTCGGTTTTTGTTCATTTCGCTTGTTTATTTTTGTTATTTAGTGTTCAGTTGAAAT
>NW_019943904.1:71691-88360 GCF_002910315.2 Salvelinus sp. IW2-2015
GCTTAAGCTTGCAATCCTTGTCTCACCCCACGGCACCTGTGGAAGACCATATGTGTGTTTTTTTGGCCATTTTAAACGCGCAACTTGTTATTGGTACATAATTTTATAATGTTCAATGTTTTTTCCCCCCAACCACCTTTCATCAAAATTGGCCATCAGCAGACCTCATGCCAAATTGAGTCCGAATAAGCTTTTTGCAATCAACAAAGCATGAGAAGACTGTCTGTTGTTTTGGTTTGTTTGTTTGTCAATTAAGGGGTGTGCAGGGGAATACGTGTCTGTCGTAACGGTAATTTGGTTAAAAAAGCCAATTTTGACATTTGCTCAGTACATTGTTCTTTTCGCTGAGAAATGTATGAGTCTTGCTGTTAATGATAATGCAAGGATTTCCCAAGGTTGCTGTTGATGCATATCCACGTTAGTTATTGGTGTCAATTTTGTCTCCACGTTTGTGGATGGGGTGATCAGCCCTTGGTTCCAAATATTGGGGAAGATGCCAGACTGAGCGATTGATGTTAAAGAGTTTTAAGTATAGCCCAATGAAGTTGTTGTCTGTATATTTTACATTTTATTGAGGATACCATTCAACACCACAGCCTTTTTGGTGTGGAAGGGTTTGTATTTTGTTCCTGTAGTTCATTCAATGTAATTGGAGAATTCGAGTGGGTTTCAGGTGTTCTTTATTAATAGTGATTCTAAGAATGTTATATTTGATCATGTATATGCTTTTGCTGTTTGTTCTTTGTTGAAGGGCAAACAGATTGGGATAGCGTTTAACTAGATATGTTTTTGGAAAGTAACTCCTTTGTGTTGTTGTTTGTTTAGTGTTTCAATGTTCCCAGGAAGTGGGTAGAGCTATGGATTCTTCAATTACATTGAGCTGATGTCTCTGAACGTGTTGTTCCTTCTTTTTCTAATAGCGGTATTTCTGTATCTGTTTTAATGATTCGCATAGTGAAGGCCGTAGGCTCAGTTCTGGGGCTCTATGTTTTTGGTTGAAAGGTTTTTTTCAATATCTTGTCTCAGGTTTTTGCATTCTCAGTAACTGTCACTTTTCTCTGCTCTCTCCTCTCTCTTCTTCTCTCTCTCTTCTCTCTCTCTCTCCTCTCTCTCTCTCTCTCTCTTCTCTCTCTCTCTCTCTCTCTCTCTCTCTCTCTCTCGTACTCTCTTCTCTCTCTCTTCTCTCTCTCTCTCTCTCTCTCCGCTCTCTCTCTCTCTCTCCATCTCTCTTCTCCTCTCTTCTCTTCTCTCTCTCTCTCGCCTCCCTGCAACATAACACCTGGAGTGTAGACTGGCTGCACTTAGGTGAGGGTGTCAGATCCCTATAAATGGAATGTCACATGAATAAAATCATGTCTGAATGCATTCCTGATTCAACCCCCACTACTCCAACTACCAACGCACAGGGATCTACTACGTCTTTGGCTGGAAGTCATGAACCGTCTCTGCCCATACCCTCATTAACGTTAACCACATCACACAATAAGAACAGCCTTTAACAGAAACACCTTAATTGAAGATAGTGTTTTTGTATTTTTTAGCGTTCAAGGTTTAAACCTGAGATATTTTCCCTGGATTTATAATGTTGATTACAGCGCTGTTTAAAGGGGAGCGGGCACATGCAGTAGGTGGGGTTGGTAATTGTCGTGTGTTTAGCAGATAAATGAAGCACTACGAGGCATCTGGCAACGTCCTGTAGGCATTCTAGGATTATATTAAAGGGAGGGAGGGAGGGAAATGATTCCTACTAACATTCAACTGAAGAGCGGGAGTTAGAATGCGTTCACTAATATAGTCCCCAGCATTTAAGAATCTCTTAGAAACAAATGTTTTTTCATCTTTTTCAGGTTAAGGATTTACAGTACTCAATTTTGATGAAGGGAATAAGGGTTTACTTTAGATATATATAGATATACAAGTATATCAACCGGCACCAGATCTGATGGGGGGGAGATGAATGAGAGACGCTGAAAGACTGTGTTCCTGGCTCAAATGAATAGACGTGTGTTTTGGTTCTTTACATCTATCCCTCATCCCTCCCATCTGGTCTTCTCCTCCTTCTCCTCCAGAGGGAATAAAGAAAGAAGAAAAAAATACAGGAGACTCCCCTACCTTCAACCTTTTCTTCCACGAAAGCCCCCCCCCATCCTCCACCCCACCGGTGGGGGGGCGGGATTAAAGCTACACTATGATTAAGTATCTTTACATATGCATTATATTAAACTGACATATTATGCGCATTGCCAATCAGAACCAGGGCGTGCAGCATTAGAGGCAGTTAGGCGTAATCCACAAAGTACTACAGATCCAGAGATGTGTTAATGATATTCATGACTAGATTGTTTCCTCATGACGAGCCTCCATGCATCTCTGTGAAGCACATACATGTATCTCCTCTGTGGTATCTACCTAGAGCTAAGCAGCTAGGGCTTCCCTCTGTTTAGTATGCTACGCTAGAGCAAACAGCTAGTGCTCTCCCTCTGTAGTATGCACGGTAGAGCTAACAGCTAGGGCTCGTCCTCTGTAGTATGCTACGGTAGAGCTAACAGCTAGCGGCTCTCCCTCTGTAGTAATGCTAAGGTAGAAGCTAACAGCTTAGGGCTCTTCCTCTTAGTATGCTACGCGTAGAGCTAACCAGCTAGGTCTCTTCCCTCTGTAGTATGCTACGCTAGAGCTAACCAGCTAGGGCTCTCCCTCTGTAGGTATGGCTCACGGTAAGAGCTAACAGCTAGTGCTTCTCCCTCTGTAGTATGCTACACTAGAGCTAACAGCTAGGGCTCTCTTCTTGTAGTATGCTCGTAGAGCTAACAGCGTAGGGCTCTCCCTCTGTAGGTATGCTATGCTAGAGCGAACAGCTAGTGCTCTCCCTCTGTAGTAATGCTACGCCTAGAGCTAACAGCTGGTCCTCCCTCTGTAGTATGCTACGGTAGAAGCTAACAGCTAGGGCTCTTCCCTCTGTAGTATGCTACGCTAGAGCTAACAGCTAGTTGCTCTCCCTCTGTAAGTATGCTACGGTAGAGCTAACAGCTAGGGCTCTCCCTCTGTGGTACCCAAGGTTAGGGTAAGTTTAAATTGAGAGTGTATTGATAATCTAACTGTTATTAGTTTTTCATTCTATAGGACCCCTGGCACATAGACTATTGCAGATACATTACCGGAGAATGAGACAGGGGAGATCCTGTGACCCGCGTGCATAACTACCCCCGGAACAGGGCCAAGCAGGCAGAGATACAAGCCACACCCCAGCCAAAGGAATTTTTAGTTAAACCTTTATTGAATAAAGAACAAAATTCGTTATTTTACAATAAACGGCCTAAGGAAAGCAGGGTAACCTGCTTGTTCAGGGGTAGATTTTACCTTGTCAGCTCAGGGATCGATCTTGCAACCCTTTCGGTTACTAGTTCAACACTCTAACCACTAGGCCCTGCCGCAGATATCAAACAGGACGCTTAAAACTTACTCCCTGAACAAGGCCCAAAATATTGCCACAAAATCTTCCAGGTGGTGGGAAAAAGTTCCCAATTGTCATACTTGAGTAAAAGTAACGAATACAGAAATAGAAAGTGACTCAAATTAAAGGAAAGTCACCCATTAAAATCCGACTTGAGTAAAAGTCTAAAAGAATTTGGTTTTTAACATACTTAAGTATCAAAAGTAAATATAATTGCAAACCAGACTGCACCATTTTCTTTTTTAGATTATTTACAAGCTCCAACACTCATAATTTACAAACAAAGCATGTGGTTTAGTGAGTCCTCCAGATCAGAGGCAGTAGGGATGACCAGGGATGTTCTCTGTTTAGAGAGTCCTCCAGGTCAGAGGCAGTAGGGATGACCAGGGATGTTCTCTGTTTAGTGAGTCCTCCAGATCAGAGGCAGTAGGGATGACCAGGATGTTCTCTGTTTAGTGAGTCCTTCAGATCAGAGGCAGTAATGACCAGGGATGTTCTCTGTTTAGTGAGTCCACCAGATCAGAGGCAGTAGGGATGACCAGGAATGTTCTCTGTTTAGTGAGTCCTTCAGATCAGAGAGATGTCTTGGTGGGACAGAGAGATGTCTTGATGGGACAGAGAGATGTCTTGGTGGGAAAGAGAGATGTCTGGTGTGACAGAGAGATGTCTTGGTGTGACAGAGAGATGTCTTGGTGGAAGAGTGTAATAGAGGCACTAAGTAAGAGATGTATTGGGTTGGTTTGGACTGCTACACCCACCATTTCCAGATAACGAAGAAGAGTATCCAGAAACAACGGCAACACAAACATTCTGAAACAGGAAGCCAGGAGACACCTGTAGTCTTGATCTGTAGTATAATGTCTTGATTCCTGCGTTCCACACAGCTGACACGACATACAGAATACAGTACATGTGTAATAATAACACATTCTCTCCATCTATTTCTGATGCAGGAAGGCCAGTTTATAACAGTGTTCAACCCCTGGGCTATACAACCTATTTGTGTTCTTGATGAAGTCATGCTCATTTTGAAGCAGACCATTTGGATTTAGAATTGACTGTCTTCTAGGGAAATCTTTTAGAAATAACAGAATAGTGGCTAGCTAAAGAAAAACAGCAGGGAACCACATTCTCCCACCGTAAGAAGCTAAAAATAGCCTGGTTATGTCACGTTCTGACCTTAGTTCCTATGTTATGTCTCTATTTTAGTTTGGTCAGGGCGTGAGTTGGGGTGGGCATTCTGTTGTTTTTTCTATGTTTTGTTCTGTATGTTATATTTCTATGTGTTTGGCCTAGTATGGTTCTCAATCAGAGGCAGGTGTCGATCGTTGTCTCTGATGAGAATCATACTTAGGTAGCCTGTTTTCCCACTAGGGGTTGTGGGTAGTTATTTTCCGTTTCAGTGTTTGGCACCATACGGGACTGTGTCGGTTTTCATTTTGATCTCTTGTTCTTTTTGTATTTTGTATTCATTCTCATTAAAAGTTATTATGGATACGTACCACGCTGCATCTTGGTCCTCCTCTCCTTCCACCAACGAAAGCCGTTACAGGTCATCTACGAGTCTCAGAGTTAGGACGCCCATGGGTGCTCACTCCAACAACAACTGCTGGTGACTCCTTCCATTTAACCTTTGGCACCTTGAAGTTCTGGGTAAATTCCCCATAACATACTTTTGTGGGGAAATTGACGTCGAACCTCAAGAAATAAATAACCCTAATGAATAAAAAATAAATTCTGCAAAATTCTGATTATATATATAAATATAATATATAGGATTTTTGTATTTTTCACATTGGAAATGAGATCCACTCGTCACATCACGTCTCATAGCTGTACGATACTGGGGTTAAGGACAGGGGTCTGATATCACGTCTCATAGCTGTACGATACTGGGGTTAGAGACAGGGGTCTGATATCACGTCTCATAGCTGTACCATACTGGGGTTAAGGACAGGGGTCTGATATCACGTCTCATAGCTGTACGATACTGGGTTAGAGACAGGGTCTGATATCACGTCTCATAGCTGTACGATACTGGGGTTAGAGACAGGGGTCTGATATCAAGTCTCATAGCTGTACGATACTGGGGTTAAGGACAGGGGTCTGATATCACGTCTCATAGCTGTACGATACTGGGTTAAGGACAGCGGGTCTGATATCACGTCTCATAGCTGTACGATACTGGGTTAGAGACAGGGTCTGATATCACGTCTCATAGCTGTACGATACTGGGGTTAGAGACAGGGGTCTGATATCACGTCTCATAGCTGTACGATACTGGGGTTAAGGACAGGGGCTGATATCACGTCTCACAGCTGTACCATACTGGGGTTAAGGACAGGGTCTGATATCACGTCTCATAGCTGTACGATACTGGGTTAGAGACAGGGGTCTGATATCACGTCTCATAGCTGTACGATACTGGGGTTAAGGACAGGGGTCTGATATCACGTCTCATAGCTGTACGATACTGGGGTTAAGGACAGGGGTCTGATATCACGTCCACAGCTGTATATGGGGTTAGAGACAGGGGTTGATATCACGTCTCATAGCTGTACGATACTGGGGTTAGAGACAGGGGTCTGATATCACGTCTCTAGCTGTACGATACTGGGGTTAAGACAGGGGTCTGATACACGTCTCATCAGCTGTACGATACTGGGGTTAAGGACAGGGGTCTGATATCACGTCTCAAGCTGTAGATACTGGGGTTAGAGACAGGGGTCTGATATCACGTCTCAAGCTGTACGATACTGGGTTAAGGACAGGGGTCTGATATCACGTCTCAAGCTGTACGATACTGGGGTAAGGACAGGGTCTGATATACGTCTCATAGCTGTACGATACTGGGGTTAGAGACAGGGGTCTGATATCACGTCTCATAGCTGTACGATACTGGGTTAAGGACAGGGGTCTGATATCACGTCTCACAAGCTGTACGATACTGGGGTTAGAGACAGGGGTCTGATATCACGTCTCATAGCTGTACGATACTGGGGTTAAGGACAGGGGTCTGATATCACGTCTCATAGCTGTACGATACTGGGTTAGAGGACAGGGGTCTGATATCACGTCTCATAGCTGTACGATACTGGGGTTAGAAGACAGGGTCTGATATCACGTCTCATAGCTGTACGATACTGGGGTTAAGGACAGGGTCTGATATCACGTCTCATAGCTGTACGATACTGGGTTAAGGACAGGGGTCTGATATCACGTCTCATAGCTGTACGATACTGGGTAGAGACAGGGTCTGATATCACGTCTCAAGCTGTACGATACTGGGGTTAAGGACAGGCGTCTGATATCACGTCTCATAGCTGTACGATACTGGGGTTAGAGACAGGGTCTGAATCACGCTCATAGCTGTACGATACTGGGGTTAAGGACAGGGGTCTGATATCACGTCTCATAGCTGTACGATACTGGGGTTAAGGACAGGGTCTGATATCACGTCTCATAGCTGTACGATACTGGGGTTAGAGACAGGGGTCTGATATCACGTCTCATAGCTGTACGATACTGGGGTTAGAGACAGGGGTCTGATATCACGTCTCATAGCTGTACGATCTGGGTTAGAGACAGGGGTCTGATATCACGTCTCACAGCTGTATGATACTGGGGTTAGAGACAGGGGTCTGATATCACGTCTCATAGCTGTACGATACTGGGTTAGAGACAGGGGTCTGATATCACGTCTCCATAGCTGTACGATACTGGGGTTAAGGACAGGGGTCTGATATCACGTCTCACAGCTGTATGATACTGGGTTAGAGACAGGGGTCTGATATCACGTCTCATAGCTGTACGATACTGGGGTTAAGGACAGGGGTCTGATATCACGGTCTCACAGCTGTACATACTGGGTTAAGGACAGGGGTCTGATATCACGTCTCATAGCTGTACGATACTGGGGTTAAGGACAGGGGTCTGATATCACGTCTCATAGCTGTACGATACTGGGGTTAGAGACAGGGGTCTGATATCACGTCTCATAGCTGTACGATACTGGGGTTAAGGACAGGGTCTGATATCACGTCTCATAGCTGTACGATACTGGGGTTAAGGACAGGGGTCTGATATCACGTCTCATAGCTGTACGATACTGGGTGTAGAGACAGGGGTCTGATATCACGTCTCACAGCTGTACGATACTGGGGTTAAGGACAGGGTCTGATATCACGTCTCATAGCTGTACGATACTGGGGTTAAGGACAGGGGTCTGATATCACGTCTCATAGCTGTACGATACTGGGGTTAGAGACAGGGGTCTGATATCACGTCTCATAGCTGTACGATACTGGGGTTAAGGACAGGGGTCTGATATCACGTCTCATAGCTGTACGATACGGGGTTAAGGACAGGGGTCTGATATCACGTCTCATAGCTGTACGATACTGGGGTTAGAGACAGGGTCTGATATCACGTCTCATAGCTGTACGATACTGGGTAAGGACAGGGGTCTGATATCACGTCTCATAGCTGTACGATACTGGGTAGAGACAGGGTCTGATATCACGTCTCATAGCTGTAGATACTGGGTTAGAGACAGGGTCTGATATCACGTCTCATAGCTGTACGATACTGGGGTAAGGACAGGGGTTGATATCACGTCTCATAGCGTACGATACTGGGGTTAAGGACAGGGGTCTGATATCACGTCTCATAGCTGTACGATACTGGGGTTAGAGACAGGGGTCTGATATCACGTCTCATAGCTGTACGATACTGGGTTAGAGACAGGGGCTGATATCACGTCTCATAGCTGTACATACTGGGTTAAGGACAGGGTCTGATATCACGTCTCATAGCTGTACGATACTGGGGTTAGAACAGGGTCTGATATCACGTCTCATAGCTGTACGATACTGGGTTAGAGACAGGGGTCTGATATCACGTCCATAGCTGTACGATACTGGGGTTAGAGACAGGGTCTGATATCACGTCTCATAGCTGTACGATACTGGGGTTAAGGACAGGGGTCTGATATCACGTCTCATAATTGTACGATACTGGGGTTAAGGACAGGGTCTGATATCACGTCTCAAGCTGTACGATACTGGGGTTAAGGACAGGGGTCTGATATCACGTCTCATAGCTGTACGATACTGGGGTTAGAGACAGGGGTCTGATATCACGTCTCATAGCTGTACGATACTAGGGTTAGAACAGGGGTCTGATATCACGTCTCATAGCTGTACGATACTGGGTTAAGGACAGGGGTCTGATATCACGTCTCATAGCTGTATGATACTGGGGTTAGAGACAGGGTCTGATATCACGTCTCTCTCGCTCTCTCTCCTCTTCTGTTCTCTCTCTCTCCCCTCCTCTCTCTTCTACCCTCTCTCATGTCCTCTCTCTCTCCCCTCTCTTCTTTCCTCTCTCTCTCCTCCTCTCTGTTCTAACCTCTCTCCCCTACTTCCTCTCTTCTACCTTCCTCTCTCCCCTCCTTATCTTCTTCTTCCTCTTCCTCAGCTGAGTAGTAGACTGTAATTTAGTGTGTTTGCTTTGGTGTTGATGATGATGATCACATAAGAACATGTTTGGCTGTTGAGATGAAACTCTGTTGATTACTGTCTCTCTAGATGTTTCATTTAGGGTTTCTCAAAGTGTGGTCCGTACTTAAAGGGACCCACAGCCAAATAAAAATGTGTATTTTAAATGTTTCCTTTAGCTGTTGTATGAATATTACTAACAACAACAGATGAAACACATTTTAGCCAAGGGATTGGTGTAATTTGTTTAGACGGTGTAATACACTACATTACAATGTAAAATTATGAATTTACAAAGTGTGTTCTTAAACCTGGGCAACATGGGCCTGTAGGCTCACAGGATATACCCACAGTTCTCCACCAATTATACATTTTTCAACTCAATACTTCTTGTATTCCCCAAAATAGATGTGCTTTTAACAAAAATGCACTAATTAAAGTTTAATGTTTCCTCTCTGCGTTATGACAAAATGCATAGAATTTCAGAGTATTAGCTTTATAAAAGTGAAAAAAGTAAAATAATCTCTGTGCCCCATGACAAAATGTGTAAAACTGCTAAAATTTGATTGAAATTGTGATTGAAAACTGCAACAACAACAAAAAGTCAGGTTGAGAAACGCGAAGGCTTCTTGACGAATCTCTGACACTTTTCTGGTTACTACATGATTACATATGCGTTTTTTCAGAGTTTGATGTTGTCACTATTAGTCTACATCATCACTCCAGTGTTAATCTGCTACATTGTAATTATTTTCTCCTCTATGGCCTATTTATTACCTTACCTCCCTACTCTTCTACATTTACACACACCGTACATAGATGTTTCTAATTTTCTTTTCTATTGTATTATTGACAGTACGTGTCACGCCCTGACCGTAGAGAGCTGTTTATGTCTCTATTTTTTGTTGGTCAGGTGTGATTTAGGTGGGCATTCTAGTTCCTTTTTTCTATGATTTGTATTTCTATGTTTTGGCAGGGTGTGGTTCTCAATCAGAGGCAGCTGTCTATCGTTGTTCTTGATTCGGAATCATACTTAGGTAGCATATTTCCCCACCGATGCTTTGTGGGTAGTTATTTTCTGTTCTGTGTTTCTGCACCTGACAGGACTGTTTCGGTTTTTGTTCATTTCGCTTTGTTATTTTTGTTATTTAGTGTTCAGTTGAAATAAAAGCATGAACACTTACCACGCTGCGCTTTGGTCCGATCCTTCTTCAACAGACGATCGTTACAGAACGTTTGTTTATGTGTAACTCTGTGTTGTTGTTTGTGTCGCACTGCTTTGCTTTATCTTGGCCAGGMCACAGTTGTAAATGAGAACTTGTTCTTAACTGGCCTACCTGGTTAAATAAAGGTGAAATACATTTATTTTTTAAATGTTTAGATATGTTCAGTATATATTATGTTTAGATATAGTCAGTATATGTTATATTTACAGACTGATTATTTCACTAATAAATCACTGTATCACAATTCCGGTGGGTCAGAAGTTTAAAAGCCAGAATAGGAGAGTTGGATAGAGAACTAACGGTCAGAAGGGTTGTACTCTGCTCAGTCTCCTCTCCCTTTCTCCTCTCCCTTTCTCCTCTCCCTTTCTCCTCTCCTCTCATCTCCCTTTCTCCTCTCCTCTCCTCTCCCGTTCTCCTCTCCTCTCCTCTCTTCTCTTCTCTTCTCTTCTCCTCTCCCTTTCTCTTCTCCTCTCCTCTCTTCTCTTCTCTTCTCTTCTCCTCTCCTCTCCCTTTCTCTTCTCCTCTCCCTTTCTCTTCTCTTCTCCTCTCCCTTTCTCTTCTCCTCTCCTCTCTTCTCTTCTCTTCTCCTCTCCCTTTCTCCTCTCCTCTCTTTTCCGTTTCTCTACTGTCTTAAGATCATATTGATGTCTGCTGTCTGCTGTCACTCACCAAATGTGTCCCCTTATGATATAAATACAGAACGTACATTACAACGTTTAAACAATACAGTACAGAAGGCTATGAAGTGTTTACTCCCAATATTATGAATGATTTTCAGGATTAGATAAAAGCTCTGATGTGCTGCACAGTTTTATACAGTCYTCCTGTATTCATTCATCTGGTAAAGACCACATCAACTGTATTTACATACCTAGTGGAATACATCATGTCTCGACCAATCAGCTCGTTTAGAACACTTAAACAAATGGATTAGTAATTGAACTCCTGACGACTCAAACAGGAATCTTTCCGCTTCTCTGTTTTCGCTACAAATGTTWTTCTGAGACTAGTTGAAGTAGTTTGATTTTTAAAATGTGTTCATTTTTTTTCTTCTAAAAAACCCCCATAAAAAAGTAAAATGGATCATCTCTAACCAATCAAAACACAGCTTTACAACACGTGTGTTCTGGCTCAGACTCAATGGGATTCTGGGAACTATCACAACTGTTTGAATATGTTTTAGAAATCATTGAGGACTCAGATCCAGACWCCCCGTGGAGAAGAGACTAACGTCTGTGGGCGTGGCATAGAGCAAGAGCAAGGGGGTTTGGGTAGCAGACAAATTAACCTCAGCCACAACCTGACCAAAACAGGTCCCCATCAGAAAATACAGTAACATCAAGGGATTTAATCCTCGTTAAATAAATAAAAGGGTTTATGTTCGGTTAGTGTTACGTCTTCCCCTTTTGCTTTTATGGAAGATATTAACATCTAATGGCATTAAATTGTTTCTTTTTAAATCTTGAATGACAAGAGAATGATGACAGATGATACAGGATATGTGGACCTGTGTTGTTATTACAGCTGTGTTTTAAACAAAATAACAAAACAACCAGGACGATTCTAACTTCTCTACAACAAAACAAGAGAGAGAGAAGAATACTAAGAAAGTAGAGGAAGAGGGAGACAACGAAGAGAAGAGAAGAATACTAAGAAAGTAGAGGAAGAGGGAGAAAACAAGAGAGAGAGAAGAATACTAAGAAAGTAAGAGGAAGAGGGAGAAAACGAGAGAGAGGAGAGGAGAGAGAGAGAGAAAGTAGAGGGAGAGAGAGAGAGGAGAGAGAGAAGAGGAGAGGAGAGGAAGAGAGGACGAGAGAGAGGAGAGGAGAGAGAGAGAGAGAAATAGAGGGAGAGAGAGAGGAAGAGAGGGAGGAGAGGAGAAAGTAGAGAGAAAGTAGAGGGAGAGAGAGAGGAAGAGAGAGAGGAGAGGAGAGAGAGAGAGAAAGAGGGGAGAGAGAGAGAGGAGAGGAAGAGAGAGAGAGGAATAGTGAGAGGAGAGGAGCGAAGAGGAGAGGAGAGAGGAGAGGAGAAGAAGAGATATAGGAGAGGAATAGGGAGAGAGGAAAGGAAGAGAGAGAGGAGATGAAGAGAGAGAAGAGGAGAGGAATAGGGAGAGAGGAAAGAGAGAGAAGAGAGAGCAGAGAAGAGAGAGAGCAGAGGAAGAGAGAGAGAGAGAGAGGAGAGAGAGAGTAGAGGAAGAGGGGTGGAATAATAGTTTTGTCTCTCTCTCAGTCGCTGTCCTAATCACTCAGGGCTGATTCAGAAAATGCAGGCTTGAATGTCAGAGGGCCTCCTGCGGGAGGCAGAGCGTTTTACCGTCTCGGGACGGGCCGTGGCCCGGTAATCACCACTTTCATCGCGCTGCCGCGTCACCGTCACCAAACGACCGGCTAGCCTAGCACTTCACCTCTCCTTGATTGAGTACCTCAATCTAACAAGGTACTGGTGACTGACTGGCTGCTATATGTAGCAGAGCAGAGGAGAGGAGAGTGGAGGAAGAGTGGAGAAAGAGTGGAGGAAGAGTGGAGGAAGAGTGGAGGAAAGTGGAGGTAGAGTGGAGGTAGAGTGGAGGTAGAGTGGAGGAAGAGTGGAGGAAGAGTGGAGGAAGATGTGGAGGAAAAGTGGATGAAGAGTGGAGGAGGAGGAGAGTCTGTTTCTGCCACGATTTGTTCAAATAAACAATAGTTTGTCTCTGGTCTTCTGATCTTCGCAGGTCTTACCCTCCTGTAGCACGGTCAACCATGAAGCTGGATCCATGCCAAACACACCTTCAGTCTGAATTAAATCCTGGTTATACAACATCCAAGACCTACAGCTTTTAAACGACTTAAATGAGGAACAACACGTGTTCCCTAGAGATTTCTAATGGAGCAAACATATTTTACCCCCAACAGTGGCTCCTAACTCCAGTCCTCCAGTACCTCCAACAGTGGCTCCTAACTCCAGTCCTCCAGTACCTCCAACAGTGGCTCCTATCTCCAGTCTCCAGTCCTCCAACAGTGGCTCCTAACTCCAGTCATCCAGTCCTCCAACAGTGGCTCCTATCTCCAGTCCTCCAGTCCTCCAACAGTGGCTCCTATCTCCAGTCCTCCAGTCCTCCAACAGTGGCTCCTAACTCCAGTCCTCCAGTCCTCCAGTCCAGAGTTACGAACCACTGTTGGGGGTACTGGAGGACTGGAGTTAGGAGCCACTGTTTAGATCTTACTGGAACGTAGCGTATACATTTGCTTCGTAGGCCAGATGTTAGGTTCTAGTAGATCCAGAGATATGATGATCGTACAGCAGTGTACGAGCTATGGGATGGTCTCCTTCGATCCTCTTAGATCCCCTTCGATCGATTGGATCTCTTTGGATATCCACCAAGGACAGGAACATGTTTAGCAGCAACTCTCAGCCCTCTCCACTAAGGACAGCATCCACCACCTACTTACCCAGACACAAGGTTAAGTGCCTCCAGTGGCACAGAGAGGCAGGCTCTGAGATGTCAGGATGCTCTGTCTGCATTTCTAATGTCCTGAACCATCCACAAGGCAATGGTCAAGGAAGGGTATGAGATGTAGAAGAAACTAACACGTCAGTGACAAGAGATGCTTATGTAAACACCAATCAACTAACATTCCCTGGACACCCTATAATGTAATCAATGTAATTAACACATGTTAGGGACCTCTTGAAGCCCCTCGGAGTCTGTCTCTCTAGGCCACCTTGAGCCCCTCAGAGCCTGTCCTCTCTAGGCCACCTCTTGAAGCCCTCAGAGCCTGGTTCCTCTCTAGGCCACCATCTTGAAGCCCCTCGGAGTCTGGTTCCTCTCTAGGCCACCTCTTGAAGCCCCTCAGAGCCTGGTTCCTCTCTAGGCCACTCTTGAAGCCCCTCAGAGCCTGGTTCCTCTCTAGGCCACCTCTTGAGCCACTCAGAGCCTGGTTCCTCTCTAGGCCACCTGTTGAAGCCCCTCAGAGCCTGGTTCCTCTCTAGGCCACCTCTTGAAGCCCTCAGAGCCTGGTTCCTCTCTAGGCAACTGTTGAAGCCCTCAGAGTCTGGTTCCCTATCTGGCCACCTGTGAAGCCCCTCAGAACTGGTTCCTCTCCAGGCCACCTGTTGAAGCCCCTCAGAGCTGTTCCTCTCTAGGCCACCTGTTGAAGCCCCTCGGAGACTGGTTTCTCCAGCTACCTGTTGAAGCCCCTCAGAGCCTGGTTCCTCTATAGGCCACCTGTTAAGCCCCTCAGAGCCTGGTTCCTCTCCAGGCCACCTGTTGAAGCCCTCAGAGCCTGGTTCCTCTCTAGCCACCTGTTGAAGCCCCTCAGAGCCTGGTTCTCTCCAGGCCACCTGTTGAACCCCTCAGAGGCTGGTTCCTCTCCAGGCCACCTCCTGAAGCCCACCAGATCCTGGTTTTCTCTCTAGCACGTCTTGCAGCTCATTAGATCCTGGTTCCTCTCTTGGCCAAGTCTTGAAGCCCATCAGAGCCTGGTTCTCTCTAAGCAACTCTTGAAGCCCTCAGATTCTGGTTCCTCTCTAGGCCACCTCTTGAAGCTCATCAGATCATGGTTTCTCTCTAGGCCACCTCTTGAAGCCAATCCAGAGCCTGGTCCTGCCACCTCTTGAAGCCATCAGAGCCTGGTCCTGCCACTCTTGAAGCCCATCAGAGCCTGTCCTGCACCTCTTGAAGCACCTAAGAGTCTGGGTCCTAACACAGCTTGAAGCCCTTCAGAGCCTGGTTCCTCTCTAGGCTTCTCCTAGGTACCACCCTCCTAGGGAATTTTTCCTAGCCACGGTGCTTCTACATCTGCATTGCTTGCTGTTTGGGATTTTAGTCTGAGTTTCTGTATAAGCACTTTGTGAATCTGCTGGTGTAAAAAGGGCTTATAATAATCAATTTGATTGATTGAGGTATAAAAATTTATTTTATAATATACACTGCTCAAAAATTAAGGAACACTAAAATAACACATCCTAGATCTGAATGAATGAAATATTCTTATTAATACTGTTTTCTTTACATAGTTGAATGTGCTGACAACAAAAATCACATAGAAATTATCAATGGAAATCAAATTGATCAACCCATGGAGGTCTGGATTTGCGAGTCACACTCAAAATTAAAGTGGAAAACACACTACAGGCCTGATCCAACTTTGATGTAATGTCCTTAAAACAAGTCAAAAATGAGGCTCAGTAGTGTGTGTGGCCTCCACGTGCCTGTATGACCTCCCTACAACGCCTGGGCATGCTCCTGATGAGGTGGGGATGGTCTCTGAGGGATCTCCTCCCAGACCTGGACTAAAGCATCTGCCAACTCCTGGACAGTCTGCTGGTGCAACGTGGCATTGGTGGATAGAGCGAGACATGATGTCCCAGATGTGCTCAATTGGATTCAGGTCTGGGGGAACGGGTGGGCCAGTCCATAGCATCAATGCCTTCCTCTTGCAGAGAACTGCTGACACACTCCAGCCACATGAGGTCTAGCATTGTTTGCATTAGGAGGAACCCAGGGCCAACCACACCAGCATATGGTCTCACAAGGGGTCTGAGGATCTCATCTCGGTACCTAATGACAGTCAGGCTACCTCTGGCGAGCACATGCAGGGCTGTGAGGCCCCCAAAGAAATGCCACCCCACACCATGACTGACCCACCGCCAAACCGGTCATGCTGGAGGATGTTGCAGGCAGCAGAACGTTCTCCACGGCGTCTCCAGATCTGTCACGTCTGTCACATGTGCCTATGTGCTCAGTGTGAACCTGCTTTCATCTGTGAAGAGCACAGGGCGCCAGTGGCGAATTTGCCAATCTTGGTGTTCTCTTGCAAATGCCAAACATCCTGCACGTGTTGGGCTGTAAGCACAACCCCCACCTGTGGACGTCGGGCCCTCATACCACCCTCATGGAGTCTGTTTCTGACCGTTTGAGCAGACACATGCACATTTGTGGCCTGCTGGAGGTCATTTTGCAGAGCTTGGCAGCGTCCTCCTCCCAAAGCGGAGGTAGCGTCCTGCTGCTGGGTTGTTGCCCTACCTACGGCCTCCCCACGTCTCCTGATGTACTGGCCTGTCTCCTGGTAGCGCCTCCATGCTCTGGACACTACGCTGACAGACACAGCAAACCTTCTTGCCACAGCTCGCATTGATGTGCCATCCTGGATGAGCTGCACTACCTGAGTCACTTGTGTGGGTTGTAGACTCCGTCTCATGCTACCACTAGAGTGAAAGCACCGCCAGCATTCAAAAGTGACCAAAACATCAGCCAGGAAGCATAGGAATTGAGAAGTGGTCTGTGGTCACCACCTGCGAACCACTCCTTTATTGGGGTTGTCTTGCTAATTGCCTATCATTTCCACCTGTTGTCTATTCCATTTGCACAACAGCATGTGAAATTTATTGTCAATCAGTATTGCTTCCTAAGTGGACAGTTTGATTTCACAGAAGTGTGATTGACTTGGAGTTACATTGTGTTGTTTAAGTGTTCCCTTTATTTTTTTGAGCAGTGTAGTAAGGATCATTAC
>NW_019943904.1:90218-93164 GCF_002910315.2 Salvelinus sp. IW2-2015
TTTTTTGGTTTTCCTCTAAGGGGAGATGGGGGAGAAACAGTGGCACCCACAAGCAAGAGGTAGGTGCATTCTATACTTGCCGAGATGAGGGAGACGGGCAGAAATTGAGGAAGAATATACAGAGAGACTTGGAGAGGGAGGAAGAGAATATACAGGGAGAGAGAGAGATGGTGAGTAGGGAGGAAGAGATATACAAGTAGAATAGGGAGAGAGGAAAGGAAGAGAGAGAGGAGATGAAGAGAGAGAGAGGAGAGGAATAGGGAGAGAGGAAAAGAAGAGAGAGAGAGAGCAGAGGAAGAGAGAGAGAGCAGAGGAAGAGAGAGAGAGAGAGAGAGAGAGAGAGTAGAGGAAGAGGGGTGGAATAATAGTTTTGTCTCTCTCTCAGTCGCTGTCCTAATCACTCAGGGCTGATTCAGAAAATGCAGGCTTGAATGTCAGAGGGCCTCCTGCGGGGAGGCAGAGCGTTTTACCGTCTCGGGACGGGCCGTGGCCCGGTAATCACCACTTTCATCGCGCTGCCGCGTCACCGTCACCAAACGACCGGCTAGCCTAGCACTTCACCTCTCCTTGATTGAGTACCTCAATCTAACAAGGTACTGGTGACTGACTGGCTGCTATATGTAGCAGAGCAGAGGAGAGGCGAGGAGAGTGGAGGAAGAGTGGAGAAAGAGTGGAGGAAGAGTGGAGGAAGAGTGGAGGAAGAGTGGAGGTAGAGTGGAGGTAGAGTGGAGGTAGAGTGGAGGAAGAGTGGAGGAAGAGTGGAGGAAGAGTGGAGGAAYAGTGGATGAAGAGTGGAGGAGGAGGAGAGTCTGTTTCTGCCACGATTTGTTCAAATAAACAATAGTTTGTCTCTGGTCTCTGATCTTCGCAGGTCTTCACCCTRCTGTAGCACGGTCAACCATGAAGCRGGATCCATGCCAAACACACCTTCAGTCTGAATTAAATCCTGGTTATACAACATCCAAGACCTACAGCTTTTAAACGACTTAAATGAGGAACAACACGTGTTCCCTAGAGATTTCTAATGGAGCAAACATATTTTACCCCCAACAGTGGCTCCTAACTCCAGTCCTCCAGTACCTCCAACAGTGGCTCCTAACTCCAGTCCTCCAGTACCTCCAACAGTGGCTCCTATCTCCAGTCCTCCAGTCCTCCAACAGTGGCTCCTAACTCCAGTCATCCAGTCCTCCCAACAGTGGCTCCTATCTCCAGTCCTCCAGTCCTCCAACAGTGGCTCCTATCTCCAGTCCTCCAGTCCTCCAACAGTGGCTCCTAACTCCAGTCCTCCAGTCCTCCAGTCCAGAGTTACGAACCACTGTTGGGGGTACTGGAGGACTGGAGTTAGGAGCCACTGTCTTAGATCCTACTGGAACGTAGCATATACATTTGCTTCGTAGGCCAGATGTTAGGTTCTAGTAGATCCAGAGATATGATGATCGTACAGCAGTGTACGAGCTATGGGATGGTCTCCTTCGATCCTCTTAGATCCCCTTCGATCCGATTGGATCTCTTTGGATATCCACCAAGGACAGGAACATGTTTAGCAGCAACTCTCAGCCCTCTCCACTAAGGACAGCATCACCACCTACTTACCCAGACACAAGGTTAAGTGCCTCCAGTGGCACAGAGAGGCAGGCTCTGAGATGTCAGGATGCTCTGTCTGCATTTCTAATGTCCTGAACCATCCACAAGGCAATGGTCAAGGAAGGGTATGAGATGTAGAAGAAACTAACACGTCAGTGACAAGAGATGCTTATGTAAACACCAATCAACTAACATTCCCTGGACACCCTATTAATGTAATCAATGTAATTAACACATGTTAGGGCACCTCTTGAAGCCCCTCGGAGTCTGGTTCCTCTCTAGGCCACCTCTTGAAGCCCCTCAGAGCCTGGTTCCTCTCTAGGCCACCTCCCCTCTCAGCCCTCTTCCACTAAATACAGGCAACCATGGTTAGTTTTAGCAACACCCCCTCCCCCCTCAAACCCCTTTCACTTTAAAGACAGAACATGTTTTAGCAGCACCTCTCACCCCTCTCCACTAAAGACATGACTCTCAGCCTCTCTGACCACTAAGAAACAAACCTCCACACCCCTCTCCACTAAAGGACAGATGACCTCTCAGGAGACACCTCGTCCACTTAATGGACATGAACCTTCTACCCCTATTCACTTAAGGACACAAAACCTCTCACCCCTCTCCACTAAAGGAACATGACCTCTCACCCCTCCACCACTAAGGAACACGAACCTCTCAGCCCTCTCTCCAAACATATTAGGACAATGACCTCTCACCCCTCGTCCACTTAAGGACACGACCTCCTCAGCCCTTCTCCACTTAGGACATGACCTCTCACTCCCTCTCCCAACTAAGGACACGACCTGTATAAAGCCCCCGTCCTCCACTAAGGACACGAACCTTTATTAACCCCCTCTCCACTAAAGGGAACGACGCTTTACCCCAGACCCACAGTTAAGTGCTTTTATCAAGTATAGGTGGGATCCCAAAAGCACCTATCCCTCATCCTGGACCGGTAAGTGCATGAGAATACCCCTTTCAAAGATGTGTCTCAGTAGAGGCCTGCAATATGTGCGCATAGATAGTCCCTGGAACAGATGGCACACTTGAGGGCTCGGCAAGTATCACAGTATAGGAAGGGGGCAAGTTGCACTAGATAGGGAATAGGGTCTCTTCAAGGAGCTGCTAGTATAGGAATAGGGCTCTAGACAAAGGTTATGCCTAGATCGGGAAGAATAGGGGCCCTGGACTAAAGGTAGTGCCTACATTAGGGAAATAGGGCTCTGGACAAAATGGTAAGGCACATACTAGGGAATAAGGGCCATGGACATAAGTAGTGCACTAGTATAGGGAATAGGGCTCTGGACCAAAGGTAGTGCACTAGATAGGGAACTAGGGCCTTCTGGACAAAAGGGTAGTGCACTAGAT
>NW_019943904.1:93189-101661 GCF_002910315.2 Salvelinus sp. IW2-2015
TCTTGAAGCCCTCGGAGATCTGGTTCCTCTCTAGGCCACCTCTTGAACCCCTCAGAGCCTGGTTCCTCTCTAGGCACCTCTTGAAGCCCCTCAGAGCCTGGTTCCTCTCTAGGCCACCTCTTGAAGCCCTCAGAGCCTGGTTCCTCTCTAGGCCACCTGTTGAAGCCCCTCAGAGCTGGCTTCTCTCTAGGCCACCTGTTGAAAGCCTCAGAGCCTGGTTCCTCTCTAGGCCAACTGTTGAAGCCCCTCAGAGTCTGGTTCCTCTCTAGGCCCACTGTTGAAGCCCCTCAGAACCTGGTTCCTCTCCAGGCCACCTGTTGAAGCCCCTCAGAGCCTGGTTCCTCTCTAGGCCACCTGTTGAAGCCCCTCGGAGGACTGGTTCTTCCAGGCTACCTGTTGAAGCCCCTCAGAGCCTGGTTCCTCTATAGGCACCTGTTGAAGCCCTCAGAGCCTGGTTCCTCTCCAGGCCACCTGTTGAAGCCCTCAGAGCTGTTCCTCTCTAGGCCACCTGTTGAAGCCCTCAGAGCTGGTCCTCTCCAGGCCACCTGTTGAAGCCCTCAGAGGCTGGTTCCTCTCCAGGCCACCTCCTGAAGCCACAGATCTGGTTTCTCTCTAGCCACGTCTTGCAGCTCATTAGATCCTGGTTCCTCTCTTGGCGTCTTGAAGCCCATCAGAGCCTGTTCTCTCTAAGCAACCTCTTGAAGCCCCATCAGATTCTGGTTCCTCTCTAGGCCACCTCTTGAAGCTCATCAGATCATGGTTTCTCTCTAGGCCACCTCTTGAAGCCATCCGGAGCCTGGTCCTGCCACCTCTTGAAGCCATCAGGCCTGGTCCTGCACCGTCTTGAAGCCCATCAGAGCCTGGTCCTGCCACCTCTTGAAGCACCTAGAGTCTGGGTCCTAACACAGCTTGAAGCCCTTCAGAGCGCCTGGTTCCTCTCTAGGCTTCTTCCAGGTACCAACCCTCCTAGGGAATTTTTCCTAGCCACGGTGCTTCTACATCTGCATTGCTTGCTGTTTGGGATTTTAGTCTGAGTTTCTGTATAAGCACTTTGTGACATCTGCTGGTGAAAAAGGGCTTATATAATCAATTTGATTGATTGAGGTATAAAATTTATTTTATAATATACACTGCTCAAAAATTAAGGAACACTAAAAATAACACATCCTAGATCTGAATGAATGAATATTCTTATTAATACTGTTTTCTTTACCATAGTTGAATGTGCTGACAACAAAATCACATAGAATTATCAATGGAAATCAAATTGATCAACCCATGGAGGTCTGGATTTGGAGTCACACTCAAAATTAAAGTGGAAAACCACACTACAGGCCTGATCCAACTTTGATGTAATGTCCTTAAAACAAGTCAAAATGAGGCTCAGTAGTGTGTGTGGCCTCCACGTGCCTGTACTGACCCTCCCTACAACGCCTGGGGCATGCTCCTGATGAGGTCGGCGGGATGGTCTCCTGAGGGATCTCCTCCCAGACCTGGCTAAAGCATCTGCCAACTCCTGGACAGTCTGTGGTGGCAACGTGGCATTGGTGGATAGAGCGAGACATGATGTCCAGATGTGCTCAATTGGATTCAGGTCTGGGAACGGGTGGGCCAGTCCATAGCATCAATGCCTTCCTCTTGCAAGGAACTGTGACACACTCAGCCACATGAGGTCTAGCATTGTTTTGCATTAGGAGGAACCCAGGGCCAACCACACCAGCATTATGGTCTCACAAAGGGGTCTGAGGATCTCATCTCGGTACCTAATGACAGTCAGGCTACCTCTGGCGAGCACATGCAGGGCTGTGAGGCCCCCAAAGAAATGCACCCCACACCATAGACTGACCACCGCCAAACCGGTCATGCTGGAGGATGTTGCAGGCAGCAGAACGTTTCTCCACGGCGTCTCCAGCCTGTCACGTCTGTCACATTGTGCCTATGTGCTCAGTGTGAACCTGCTTTCATCTGTGAAGAGCACAGGGCGCCAGTGGCGAATTTGCCAATCTTGGTTGTTCTCTTGCAAATGCCAAACATCCTGCACGGTGTTGGGCTGTAAGCACAACCCCCACCTGTGGACGTCGGGCCCTCATACCACCCTCATGGAGTCTGTTTCTGACGTTGAGCAGACACATGCACATTTGTGGCCTGCTGGAGGTCATTTTGCCAGAGCTTCTGGCAGCGCTCCTCCTTGCAACAAAGGCGGAGTAGCGGTCCTGCTGCTGGGTTGTTGCCCTACCTACGGCCTCCTCCACGTCTCCTGATGTACTGGCCTGTTCCTGGTAGCGCCTCCATGCTCTGACACTACGCTGACAGCACACAGCAAACTTCTTGCCACAGCTCGCATTGATGTGCCATCCTGGATGAGCTGCACTACTGGTCACTTGTGTGGGTTGTAGACTCCGTCTCATGCTACCATAGAGTGAAAGCACCGCCAGCATTCAAAAGTGACCAAAACATCAGCCAGAAGCATAGGGAATTGAGAAGTGGTCTGTGGTCACCACCTGCGAACCACTCCTTTATTGGGGGTGTCTTGCTAATTGCCTATCATTTCCACCTGTTGTCTATTCCATTTGCGCACAACAGCATGTGAAATTTATTGTCAATCAGTATTGCTTCCTAAGTGGACAGTTTGATTTCACAGAAGTGTGATTGACTTGGAGTTACATTGTGTTGTTTAAGTGTTCCCTTTATTTTTTTGAGCAGTGTAGTAAGGATGCATTCATAGGGAATAGGGCTCTGGACAAAGGTAGCGCACTACATAGGGAATAGGGCCCTGGAGAAAGGTAGTGCACTAGATAGGGAATAGGGCTCTGGACAAAGGTAGTGCACTAGATAGGGAATAGGGTGCCATTTGGGATGCCTGCTAAGATATAGGTATGCGATGTCAGGATGTTGTTGTATTACAGAGTCGTGCTTTGGCTGTAGTTTGACTACCCTGAACCATCCACAAGGCCAAGGGGTCACGGAAGGGTCACGGAAGGGTTTGACGTGTAAAACAAGATTAGATGTTAGTGAGAAGAGATGCTTACAGTATATAACACCAATGAACTAACATTCCCTGCACACTGTAATCCACTCTGTCTTTCCACTGTAGACATTAACATACTGTATATTAGGTCGCCTCTGAAGCGTTGTTCCTCTCTAGGTTTCTTCCCAGGTTCCTGCCGTTCTAGGGAGTTTTTCCTAGCCGCCGTGCTTCTACATCTGCATTGCTTGCTGTTTGAGGATTTTAGATTCTGGGATTCTGTACAGCACTTGGGTGACAACCGTTAATGTGAAAAAGTTTTTATAAAATACATMTGATTAATTTCATTGATTGGGGTATGAAAGGGCATATTTGGATAACGTAAAAAAGGTACATTATACCTGTATGTATTACTCAACAATCCTGCTTTTCAACATGCTATCATAATGTCTAAAACTCTGGACATAGCACTTAATGAAGTACAAGTGTATCCGCTGAATATAAAATACTAGAATTGTCTTCCGTGACAGCTAGGTTGAGCTCTGTAGTGGTAGTCAGCCAGGCTGAAACTGAGACAGGCTTTTAGATGTAGGGCCACCGCCACTGTATTCAACATTTATGATCAATTACAGCTTTTCTAAAGCTGGGTTTAATGTGTCATAGATGTCTTGGTTCTGAGGGAAATAATAGCCTTGAACACATTTCTGGAAGACGGAATTCATCGTGGCCTTGCCCCGGGGGTCCTTTTGAAACCCTCATGGGTTCTCAGCTTAATATAATATTGTTGATTTAACCATGATGTATATAGAGCTGCAGGGCACAGCGCTCTCCCTCCAGTTGGAGGACAATAGATGGTGTTCTGGGACTCAGGCGGCTGGTTCATTATTCTAGCTGGGCTTGACTATGAACTATGGCATGAGGACAGCAATCACTTCATCAACGGGAATTATATTACATTTCTAGGGTAAGCATTTGTCTGATGGACAGGAAGTACTAAAGCAATGAAAACTCTTAACTTGTGTTAAGAGCAGCTCCCTGTAGACCTCTAACCCTCATCAGTAAGAGCAGCTCCCTGTAGACCTCTAGTCCTCGTCAGTAAGTGCAGCTCCCTGTAGACCTCTAGTCCTCGTCAGTAAGAGCAGCTCCATGTAGACCCCTAACCCTCGTCAGTAAGAGCAGCTCCCTGTAGACCTCGTCAGTTAGAGCAGCTCCCTGTAGACCTCTAACCCTCGTCAGTTAGGGAATTTGATACCATGAGGACTGGGATTCACATCCCTACTGATATTACTGTGAGGACTGTGATTCAACATCCCTACTGATTATACTGTGAGGACTTGGGATCACATCGCCTACTGATATACCGTGAGACTGGGATCACATCCCTACTGATATTACCATGAGGACTGGGATCACATCCATACTGATATACCACGAGGACTGGGAATCCACATCCCTTACTGATGTATACCGTGATGGGATTGGGATCACATCCTACTGATTATACCATTGAGGACGTGGGATCACATCCCTACTGAGTATACCATTCGAGGACTGGGATCACATCCCTACTGAGTATACCATTGAGGACTGTGATCACATCCCTACTGATATACCATTGAGGACTGGGATCACCATCCCTACTGATATACCGTGAGGACTGGGATCACTCCCTACTGATATACCCATGAGGACTTGGGATCACATCCCTACTGATATACCATGAGGACTGGGATTCACATTTCCCTACTGAAGTATACCGTGATTGACTGGGTCTCACATGCCCTAACTTGATATACCATGGAGGACTGGGATCACATCCCTACTGATATTAGGTGAGGACTGGGATGTTCACATCCCTACTGACTTATAACCACGAGGACTTGGGTCACATCCCTACTGATATACTGTGAGGGACTTGGGATCACTATCCCTGTCACTTGATATACTGTGAGACTGGGATCACATCCCTAACTGATATACTGTCGAGGACTGGAATCACCATTCCCTACTGATATACATTGGCCGTTGTAGTAGACCTTGACATTAATAATGTGTATCAACCTACCAGCCAGCCATCATTTCCAAGTCAATGCCACTCCAAGCCCAGTCAGCCAGTCAGTCAGTCAGTCAGTCAGTCAGTCAGCCAGTCATCCAGCCAGTCATTCAGCCAGTCAGCCAGTCAGCAGCCAACCACAATCAGCCAGTCATCCAGCCATGTTCATCTCAGCCAGTTCAGCCAGCCAACCAATCAGCCACACCAAGGTCAGCCAATCAGCCAGCCAGTCAGTCATCCAGCCAGTCAGCCATTCCAGTCAGCCGTCAGTCAGCAAGCCAAGCCAGGCCGGTCATTCCAGCCAGTCAGCCCTCAGCCAAGCCAGCCTTGTCATCCAGCCAGTCTGCCAGGTCATCCATGCCAGTCTGTCTCAGCCAGTCATCCAGCCAGTCATTTTCAGTCCAAGCCAGCCAGTCATCCAGCCAGCCAGTCATTTCAGGTCAGCCAGTCAGCCAAGTTCATTCAGTCAGCCAGGTCAAGTCCAGTCAAGCCAGGTCATCCAGCCCAGTCATTCAGCCAGTCATGGCCAGGTCAGCCAAGCCAACAATCAAGCCAGGTATCCAGCCAGTTCATTCAGCCAGTCAGCCAGCCAACCATATCAAGCCAACCAATCAGCCAGCCAGCCAGTCAGTCCATTCCAGCCAGTCAGCCATTCAGTCACCAGTCAGTCAGCAAGCCAAGCCAGCGGATCATCCAGCCAGTCAGCCAGTCATTCAGGCCAGTCAGCCCTCAAGCCAGTCCGCCTGTCATTCCAGCCAGTCATCCAGCAGTTCATTTCAGGCAGTCAATTCCATCCATGTCATTCAGCCAGCCAGCCAGTCAGTCCAGCCAAGCCAGTCATTCAGTCAGCCAGGTCAGCCAGTCATTCAGTCAGCCAAGTCAGCCAGTCATCCAGTCAGTCATTCTGTCAGCCAGCCAGTCATTCAGTCATTCAGTCAGCAAGCTCAGTCATTCAGTCATTCTGTCAGCCAGTCATTCAGCGCAGTGGTCAGTCAGCCAGTCATTCAGCGCAGTTGAGTCAGTTCAGCCAGTCATGCAGCAGCAGTGGTTCAGTCAGCCAGTCATTCAGCAGCAGCTGCGTCAGTCTTGGTAGCAGGAAACAGCTTTCCAGCTCACCACAGATTGTCCCTTTCCTTTCTATAAGACTCAGCATGTCTCCTGTCTCCTTGGAATGACAGTCTCTTTATTGCATTAATGACCTCATTTATTACTTGAGAGGAGGGTTCCTTGCTCGCTTAAAATGTACAATCAATCAATTTTCCATCAAATTAGTGACGAGAGGGAGAGGTGTGTGTTGGGCGTGAGGGGCTAGCGCTTCGTCACTGCTTAACTGTAAGTATGTGGAGACACAAGTGTGTGTGTTCCAACAGGTCTGTGGGTGAGCTACCTGACGGAGGTATAGAGGTTCTACAGGGAGCTGCTCTAACTGACTGGAGGACTGAGGTCTACAGGGAGTGCTCTAACTGACAAGGCAGAGGTCTACAGGGAGCTGCTCTAACTGACCGAGGTCTACAGGGAGCTGCTCTAAACTGACGAGTCTACAGGGAGTGCCTCTACTGACGAGGTTAGCGTAGGGACGCACTCAGACAGTCTAAGCTGAGTCTTAGATGAGGGTCAAGTCTACAGGGAGCTTCTCTAACTGACGAAGGTCGTACAGGGAGCTGCTCTAACTGACGAGGTCTTCACAGGGAGCTGCTCGTAACTGGAGGACTACAGGAGCTGCTCTTATCCGACGAGTTTACAGGGAGCTGCCTCTTAACTGTACGGGACTACAGGGACGCTGCCTCTTAACTGACGAGGTCTAACAGGGAGCTGCTCTAATGACTGAGGTATGAGGTCTACAGGAGCTGCTACTAACTACGTAGGATAGAGGTCTAGCAGGAGCTGCGCTAACTGACGAGGACGTTAGATGGTCTTACAGGAGCTGCTCTATAACGTGACGGAGGACTAGAGGTTCTAGAAGGAGCTGCTCATAAACTGACGAGGGACTTAGGGGTCTACAGGGAGCTCTCTAACTGACGGAAGGTACTAGGGGTCTACAAGGGCTGCTCTAATGACGAGGACTAGGGGTCTACAGGGGAAGCTGCTCTAACTGCGAGGGATAGGGGTCTACAGGAAGCTTGCTCTAAACTGACGAGGACTAGAGGTTGCTACAGGGGAGCTGGCTTCTTAACTGACTGAGGACTAGGGGTTTTCTGACAGGGGAAAAAACTGGCTCTAACTGACGAGGACGTAGAGGTCGTACATGGAGCTGCTCTAACTGACGAGAAGGAACGTAGAGCGGTCTACAGGGAGCTGCTCTAACTGACGAGGGTTAGAGGGTCTACCATGGAGCTCTCTAAACTGACGAGGGTTAGATGGGTTCTACATGGAGCTGCTATATAACTGACGAGGTTAGAGGTCTACAGGGAGTTGCTCTAACTGACGAGGTCTTACAGGGACGCTGCTTAACTGACGAGGTCTTACAGGGAGCTCTCTAAACTGACCGACGTCTTCTACAGGAGCTGTTCTAACGTGTACGAGGGACTAGTGGTTCTACCAGGGCAGTCTGCTCTAACTGATGAAGGGGTTAGGCGGTCTACAGGAGCTTGTTTAAACTGACGAGGGTAGGAGGCTACAGGGGCTGCTCTTACTGACGGAGGTTAAGGAGTGTCAATGACAGCGTGGAGGCTGGAGCTGCTGAAACGGGTAGACGAGGATCTACAGGGGCTGCCCCCTTGCTAACTAGGCCAGATAGAGGGTCTTACAGAAGGCTGCTCTTACTGACGAGGATTAGGGGTCTACAGGGAAGCGCTTGCCCTTCGTACTGGACAGAGGATAAGGTCTACATGGCAGCTGCCTAAACTGACGAGGTAAGGTCTACAGGGCTATGCCCTAACTGACGAGGAGATAGGGGTCTAAGGGAGCTTGCTCTAACTGACGAGGGACTTAGGGGGTCTACAGGGAATACTGCTTTCTACGACGAGGACAGAGGTCTTACCGTGGAGCTGCTCTTACTGACGTTGGGGACGGTGAGGGATAGAGGTCTACAGGAGCTTTGACTCCCTAATGACGAGTTAGGTCTCAGGGAGTCTACGAGGAGATCACTGACAGGTAGAGCTGCGTATACTGACGAGGGTTAGGGGGAGATTCTACATGGAGCTGCTCTGAACTGATCGAGGGTTAGAGGTCTACAGGGAGCTGCTTAACTGACGAGACTGAATGGTCTACAGGGAGCTGCTCTTACTGTAGTTAACGAGAGTCTACAGGGAGCTGCTTCTAAACTGACGCAGGGTCTACCAGGGAGTGTTCTAACTGCGAAGGACTAGTGGTGCTACAGGGAGCTGCTTCTAACTGATGAGGTTTAGGGGTTCTGACATGTGGAAGCTGCTCTAACTGACGCAGGTTAGAGGTCTACCATTGGAGCTGCTCTAAACTGCATGAGGGTAGGGGTCTACATGGAGCTGCTCCACTT
>NW_019943904.1:101686-103016 GCF_002910315.2 Salvelinus sp. IW2-2015
CCCTTGTCAGTTAGAGCAGCTCCCTGTAGACCCCTAACCCTCGTCAGTAAGAGCAGCTCCCTGTAGACCTCTAGCCCTCATCAGTTAGAGCAGCTCCCTGTAGACCTCTAACCCTCGTCAGTTAGTGCAGCTGCCTGTAGACCTCTAACCCTTGTCAGTTAGAGCAGCTCCCTGTAGACCTCGTCAGTAAGAGCAGCTCCCTGTAGTCCCCGTCAGTTAAAACAGCTCCCTGTAAACCTCGTCGGTAAGAGCAGCTCCCTGTAGTCCTCGTCAGTTAGAGCAGCTCCCTGTYGACCTCGTCAGRTAGAGCAGCTCCCTGTAGACCTTGTCAGTTAGAGAAGCTCCCTGTAGACCCCTGACCCTCATCAATAAGATCAGCTCCATGTAGACCTCTAGTCCTCGTCAGTAAGAGCAGCTCCCTGTAGACCTCTAACCCTCGTCAGTAAGAGTTGCTCCCTGTAGACCTCGTCAGTTAGAGTTGCTCCCTGTAGACCTCGTCAGTTAGAGCAGCTCCCTGTAGACCTCTAGCCCTTGTCAGTTAGAGCAGCTCCCTGTAGACCTCTAGTCCTCGTCAGTTAGTGCAGCTCCCTGTAGACCTCTAACCCTCGTCAGTGAGCTACTCACAGAGCCTTGGGAACACACACACTTGGTCTCCTACCTACTTACGTTAGCAGTGACGGGCGGCTAAGCCCCTACGCCTACACCACCTTTCCTCCTCTTCATAATTTGATGGAAAAATTGATTAATTGTACATTTAAGCGGCAGCAGGGCCCTCCTCTCAGTAATAAATTAGGGTCATTAATCAATAAAGAGCACAGTCATTCAAGGAGACAGGAGACATGCTGAGTCTTAATAGAAAAGGAAAGCTGTGGTGAGCTGGAGCTGAGGCTGTTTCCTGCTCCTGACTGACCACTGCTGCTGAATGGCTGGCTGGCTGGATGATTGGTTAGATCACTGGCTGGATCACTGGCAGAATGGATCACTGGCTGACTGGCTGATTGGCTGGCTGGATCACTGGCTGACTGGATCACTGGCTGACTGGTTGACTAGATGAGTGGCTGGCTGACTGGCTGACTGGCTCACTGGCTGACTGGCTGACTAGATGAATGACTGGCTGACTGGATGACTGGCTGACTGGCTGACTGGATAAATGGCTGACTGGCTGACTAGATGGACGGCTGACTAGATGAATGGCTGGCTGACTGGATAACTGGCTGACTAGATGACTGGATTACTGGTTGACTAGATGAGTGGCTGTCTGGATAACTGGATCACTGGCTGACTAGATGAGTGGCTGACTGGATGACTGGATCACTGGCTGACTAGATGA
>NW_019943904.1:103041-110794 GCF_002910315.2 Salvelinus sp. IW2-2015
GTCTTTAAATGCTCTACAACAAAGCTTTCTTTAGGTCCAACAAGTCTTTTCTCTCCCCTTTAACCTTGGTTTCTGAACACCTTCAAAACAAAGGTCATGTGCGTTTGGTAAGACGGAATGCCCCGTTCTCCCCACAGGTTGTGATGTACTACCATCTGAGGGTTAGAGCTTGGAGTAGCACCTCATACAAGTACTTGGAGTATGGCTAGACGGTACACTGTCCTTCTCTCAGCACATATCCAAAGCTTCAGGCTAAAGTTAAAATCTAGACTTGGTTCCTCTATCGTAATCGTTCCTTTTTTCCACGTCCCCGCTGCCAAACTAACCTGATTTCAGTATGCACCCATCCTACCCATGCCTAGATTGCGGACAATCATTTATAGATCGGCATGGGGGGGGTAAAGGTGCTCATCGAGCGGCTGATGTTCTTTTACCCATTCGGCCATCAATTTGCCACCAATGTTCCCTAGTAGAAACATCACTGCACTTCTATTATCTTCTGTAATCTGTCATCTCTGTATACCCGTCGCAAGACCCATCCTGGGTTTTTTGGATGCTTATTATATTAAAAACCCCCTGCTTAAGGCCTCACTCCCCCCTATGCTGAGATATCTACTGGCAGCCCCATCCTACCACATACAACACCCGTTCTTGCCAGTTCACATTCTGTTAAAAAGGTCCCCCAAAGCACACTACATCTCCTGGGATGCACACTACACAAACATACACAATAAGTATTACTTTCTGGTTAGCTCCAGTTATACGTATCTCCCTGGAATATTACATCCATTATGCAGCAGCATTACCAATACATTTTTGGACCTCACCTTTTGAAGTTGGCGCAGCGGGTCCCTTTGTGTGTACATTTCTTGTCATCAACCTTGTCATCATAGTCTGGCAAAGAAACCAACGTTAGGGGTTTAGTCACATTTTCCGTTCCAAACCACTCATTGTTGAATTTATACGAATTTCCAAACTTCTTGTTGTATGTTTTATGTCCAAGTGGCCGATGGAGCCACCGATCGTTTTATTATAATTTCTCTTGATTATTTCTCTTCAATATGACCATGGATAAGAAGCGGATTTTGCCAGTAGATTTGTCGACTTGGATTCATGATAATGACTGCTAGCTGAAGACTTTTGAAAGTATGATGTTCGACAAGATGAGCCATCAAAGCTACTGTAGATATTAACGTGATTGATGTCATTGTATCTGTGGCCCATGACCGTTGAGCCTTCTGGTTGGGCACTTCAATATAAGTCTATGGCAGAACACAAGGGGCTAACATTCTAACCTTAGACTTGGGGATGAACTACTGTCCCATGAGTGACAGAAAAATGAACCAATCAGGCGCAGTGCTCTGTATTTCTCTGCTGGCTAGCCACACCACCCAGAAAGCATCTGAGCTAGGCTACAACACCTGCATTTTTTGGAGTTGCCTTACTCAAGAAAGGAACAAAAATAGACTATGTTTGTATGCAGCTTTATTACTCAATGACATTTAAAAAACAATGTTTTACATTGATATGGTATTACTTATAGTGTCATTAAGATGCCAAAAATAACATGCAAAAAAGGCAAACCCCCCCACTGCCCTTGTAAAGGACGGGCCGCCACTGATGGGAAGGAACCAGTATATAGACTTGATTGCAACGCAGTGATATTGTCTGTTTTCTAGGTCTAAGGCCTGCTGGGCCATCAGGAGGAACCAGACAGTATATCGACTGTGATGGAACGCAGTGGTTATTGGGCTGTTTTCTAGGTCGTAAGGCTGCTTGCATAGGAGGAACCAGTGAATAGACTTGATGAACCAGTGATTTATTGTCTGTTTTTTCTAGGTCTAAGGCTGCTTGGCAGTCGGGAGGGAACCAGTATATAGACTTGATGACCAGTGATTCTTGTCTGTTTTCTAGGTCTAAGGCTGCTGGGCACGACGGGAGGAACAGATAGTAGAACTTGATGAACCAGTGATTATTGTCTGTTCTTCCTAGGTCTAAGGCTGCTTGGCATCGGGACAGGACCAGATATATAGACTTGATGACCAGTGATTATTGTCTCTGTTTTTTCTAGTCTAAGACTGCTTGGCATCAGGAGGAACCAGTATATAGATTGATGAACCAGTGATTACTTGTCCTGTTTTCTTATGTCTAAGGCTGCTGGACATCGGGAGGAACCAGTTATATAGACTTTGATGAACCAGTGATTATTGTCTGTTTTCTAGGTCTAAGACTGCTTGGGCATCAGGATGGAACAGTATATTAGACTTGATGAACCCAGTGGTTATTGTCTGCTTTTCTAGGTCTAAGACTGCTTGGCATCGGGAGGAACCAGTATATAGACTTGATGAACCAGTGGTGTTATTGTCTTTTTCTAAGGTTCTAAGGACTGCCTTTTGCATCGGAGGCACACCAGTATATGAGACTTTGGATGAACCAGTGCAGGTCTGTCCAAGGTAAGAGCAACTTAAAACATAATTCAATAATATCCTTATTTATGTTTGTCAACATTGTACTCTAAGTGATACTTGACAATAACTACGCGTTATTCCACCAACAGACACAACAGATTGGTTTTTTCATTTCAGATTGTATTTGCTGGGGGACTAGTTCTGCCTGCTCAAATTCATGTTTTATTACCAAAACCAATCCAGATACCTTCAGGACTGTTAGTTAAAGTAAGCTGGCCACGATACCTTCAGTTTAGGGAAGTAAAGCTGCCAATACCTTCAGTTAGGAAGTAGAGCTGGCCAATACCTCGTTAGGGCAAGTAAGCTGGCCAGAACCTTCAGTTAGGGAAGTTTAAGCTGGCCAGATACTTCAGTTTAGAGGGAAGGAAGCCTGGCCAGATACCTCTTCAGTTAGGGAAGTAAGCCTGGCCAGATTAACCTTCAGTTAGGGAAGGTTAAGCTGGCCAGATACCTCAGTTTTAGGGAAGTTTAAGCTGGCAGGATACCTTCAGTTAGGGGAAGTAAAGCTGGCCAGATAGCTCAGTTAGGGAAGTAAGCTGGCCAGATACCTTCAGTTAGGGAAGTAAGCTGGCCAGATACCTTCAGTTAGGGAGTAAGGTGGCCAGATACCTTCAGTTAGGGAAGTAAGCTGGCCAGATATCTTCAGACAGTTGGTGAAGTAGCTGGCCAGATACCTTCAGACAGTTGGTGAAGTAAGCTGTCCAGATACCTTGCAAAACAGTTAGCGGAATAAGCTTGGCCAGATACCTTCAACAGTTAGTAAGTAAGCGGCCAGATACCTTCAGACAGTTAGTTAAGTAAGCTGGCCAGATACCTGTCAGGTTAGGGAAGGAAGCTGGCCAGATACCTTCAGTTTATGAAAGTCAGCTGGGAGACCTGAGTCAACTCCCTTGGCTTACCGTGGGGAGCGTGAACTGGTCAGGCACCGTGTTATGCAGAGATGCGCACGGTGTCTCCAGTTCGCATTCTACCCCGGTGCGCTCTATTTCAACCTCCTCTTAGTTGCCGGGCTGGAATTGGCATCCAGCCAGGACGGATGGTGCCGGCTCAGCGCTCCTGGTCTCCAGTATACCTCCTTTGACCAGGATATCCTGCGCCGGCTCTGCGTTACTGTGTCTAAGGTGCGTCTTGCACAGCCCAGTGCGTCCTGTGCCTAATTCCCCGCACTTGTCGCGGCTTAAGTGAGCATCCAGCCAGGACGCATTGTGCCCAGCTCTACGATGCAGATCTCCAGTGCGTCTCCACAGTCCAGTACGTCCCGGGCCTCCTCTCCGCACTCGCCCTGAGGTGCGTGTCCTCAGCCCGTACCGCCAGTTCCGGCACCATGCACCAGGCCTCCAGTGCGCTTCCAGAGTCCAGTACGTCCTGTGCCCCTATCTGCACTCGCCCTGAGGTGCGTGTCCTCAGCCCGGTACCACCAGTCCCGGAACCACGCATCAACGGACCACAGTCCGGAACCTCCAACGACGGACCACAGTCCGGAAACCTCCAACGACGGGCCACAGTCGCGAACCTTCAACGATGGCCACAGTCCGGAACCTCCAACAACGGGCCACAGTCCGGAACCTCCAACGACGCCCATAGTCCGGAACCTCCAGCGGCGGGTCACAGTCCGCAGCCACCAGCGGCGATCTCCAGTCCGGAGCCTCCAGCAAGCGATCTCCAGGTCCGGAGCCTCCAGCAACGATCCCCAGTCCGGAGCCTCCAGCAACGGTCCCCAGTCCGGAGCCTCCAGCAACGGTCCCCAGCCCGGGGTCTCCGGCGAAGGTCCCCGGCCCGGGGTCTCCTGCGAAGGTCCCCGGCCCGGGGTCTCCAGAGAAGGTCCCCGGCCCGGGGTCTCCAGCGAAGGTCCCCGGCCCGGGGTCTCCAGCGAAGGTCCCCGGCCCGGGGTTTCCAGCGAAGGTCCCCGGCCCGGGGTCTCCGGCAACGGTCCCCTGCCCAGGGTCTCCGGCAACGGTCCCCAGCCCGGGGTCTCCGGCGAAGGTCCTCAGCCCAGGGTCTCCGGCAACGGTCCCCAGCCCGGGGTCTCCGGCGAAGGTCCTCAGCCCGGGGTCTCCGGCGACGGTCCCCAGTCCGGAGCCTCCATCAACACAACACTCACTAAAACCTTAACCTCAACTAAATCTTTTAATAAATTATGTGGAAATTGAGCAAGTTGAGATGACTAAACTGCTCTGAGTAACACTAGACTGTAAACTGTCAATGTCAAAACATATTGATGCAGTAGTAGCTAAGATGGGGAGAAGTCTGTCCATAATAAAGCGATGCTCTGCCTTCTTAACAGCACTGTCAACAAGGCAGGTCCTACAAGCTCTAGTTTTGTCGCACCTGGACTACTGTTCAGTAGTGTTGTCAGGTGACAGAGGGACTTAGGAAAATTGCAATTGGCTCAGAACAGGGCAGCACGGCTGACCCTTGGAAGTACACAGAGAGCTAATATTAATAATATGCATGTCAATCTCTCCTGGCTCAAAGTTGAGGAGAGAACGACTTCATCACTACTTTTATTTATGAGCGGTATTGACATGTTGAATGCACCGAGCTGTCTGTTTAAACTACTGGTAGACAGCTTGAACACTCACGCATACCCCACAAGACATGCCACCAGAGGTCTCTTCACAGTCCCTAAGTCCAGAACAGACTATGGGAGGCGCACAGCACTACATAGAGCCATGACTACATGYAACTCTATTCCACACCAGGTAACTGACACAAGCAGTAAAATTAGATTTCAGAAACAGATATTAAACCACCTTACGGAACAGCGGGGACTGTGAAGCAACACAAACATCGGCACAGACACACGCATAACACACCACACACACAACACACACACACACACACACACACACGCATAAACCACACACACACGCATCACACCACCACCACACACACACACAACACACAACACACACACACACACACACACACACACACACACACACACACACACACACACACACACACACACAAAACATACACACTACACATACACATGGATTTAGTTCTGTAATATTGTCACGCCCCTGACCATAGTTTGCTTTGTATGTTTCTATGTTTTGTTTGTCAGGTGTTGAACTGAGTGGGCATTCTATGTTGTATGTCTGGTTTGTCTATTTCTATGTGTTTGGCCTGATATGATTCTCAATCAGAGACAGGTGTTTGCATTGTCTCTGATTGGGAACCGTATTTAGGTAGCCTGTTTTGTATTGGGGGTTGTGGGTTATTGTCTATATGTAAGTTGCCTGTGTCTGCACTTGTCGTTTATAGCTTCACGTTCGTTTTGTTGTTTTTGTTATTGTCTGTTTAGTGTTTCTCTTCGTTTATTAAATAGAAGTATGTTCGTATTACGCTGCGCCTTGGTCCTACTCTCTTCCACCATACAACGGAACGTGACAGATATGTGGTAGTGCTTTCCGTCTGGCCATTCTACCATAAAGGCGCTGATTGGTGGAGTGCTGCAGAAGGTGGTTGTCCTTCTGGAAGATTCTCCACCTCACACAGAGAACTCTGGAAGCCACCCCATGTACTGTCAAACTGTGGGACTGCTATAGAACAGATTGTGTGCCTTTCCAAATCATGTTCAATCGAATTGAATTTATCACAGGTGGACTTGAAAATCAAGTAGTAGAAACATCTCATAGGATGATCAATTAGAAACAGGATGCACGCTGAGTCAATTTTTGAGGTACTGATTAGCCAAGTGTCTGAATATACTATGTAAATAAGGTATTGCGTTTTTTATTTTTAAATAACATTAGCGCAAATATTTTCTAAAAAACCAGTTTTTTGCTTTGTCATTATGGTGTATTGTGTGTAAATGCTTGATGAGGAAACATTTATTAAAGCCCATTTTTAGAACAAAGCTGTAATGTAACAAAATGTGGGAAAAAAGTCAAGGGGTCTGAAATACTTTCCGAAATGCACTGTATATAATAATATATGGCAATAATGCAAGTGCCCAATACTATAAGGATAAAGCACAGATCTGGCAACCTGGCTATAATGTTCCACACTGGTTTTCAGTGTGGAAATACACCATCTACTTTCTCTTCCTATAGTGTCTCCCATGATTAATAAATGGACATTCCTCGAGTAACGAACGCAAAAGTGTCTGACGTGTTTTGCATCAAAAGGCTCATCAATTAATACAGTTTCTATGTGCCTTTTTTACAGATCCTCTCCAGTAGTTTGCTCTGCAACTTATTAATTGTTTCAGATGTAAATGACAGGGCATTGATATTTCTCAGGTTACAGTTGGTGTCTGTTTTATCTGTGTCGCTGTGAATGGTACCATTTCTGAAAAAGTGGTAACACGTATGAAACAATTATACAGGCAGCATATACACCAGGGCTTCAATCCAAATGACAGCCCTATTCCTATATAATTCAATTACTTTTGAAGCAGGCGTCCCATATGGCTCTGATCATTAGTAGTGCACTATATAGGAATAGGGTGCCATTTGGGAGCAAGCTCATATCCCTTTAAATATTATGGCTGAACTAAGGAGCTGATATCCTTAGCTGCTGTTTAAAACATCATCATTATGTACATACACTGACTGGTGCCAAAAACAATTAAGTACACCTGTTCTTTCCCATTGACAAAATCAACATCAAATCAAAATTGTGTTTGTCACATATGCCGAATACAACAGGTGTAGACCTTAAGAGTGAAAATGCTTCACTTACCAAGCCCTTAACCAACGATGCAGTTTTGAAGAAATTATGTGTTAAGGTAAAAATAGACTAAAAGTAACATATTTGAAGAGCACGCAGTAAATAAACAATAGCGGAGGCTATATACAGAGCGGGGTAACGGCGGTACAGAGTTAATGTTAGTCGAGGTAATTGAGGTAATTGTACACTACCGTTAAAAGTTTGGGTCACTTAGAAATGTCCTTGTTTTTGAAAGAAAACAACATTTTTGGTCCATTAAAATAACATAAAATTGATCAGAAATACAGTGTAGAATTGTTAATGTTGTAAAGACTATTGTAGCTGGAAACGGCAGATTTTTATTGGAATATTACATAGGCGTACAGAGACCCATTATCAGCAAACCATCACTCCTGTGTTCCAATGGCAACATTGTGTTAGCTATCCAGTTTTCATGTTTAAAAGGCTAATTGATCAATTAGAAAAATCTTTTGCAATTATGGTTAGCACAGTGAAAATTGTTTGTGCCTTGAATTAGATGCTAGCAATAAAACTTGACACTTCTTTAGACTAGTTGAGTATCAGGAGCGTCAGCATTGTGTGTTCGATTTACAGCTCAAAATGGC
>NW_019943904.1:110819-113492 GCF_002910315.2 Salvelinus sp. IW2-2015
TACCAGTACCATACTGTTGGAACTGCGTGCCCACATGTTGAACTGAGTGGGCATTCTATGTTGTATGTCTGGTTTGTCTATTTCTATGTGTTTGGCCTGATATATTCTCAATCAGAGACAGGTGTTTGCATTGTCTCTGATTGGGAACCGTATTTAGGTAGCCTGTTTTGTATTGTGGGTTGTGGGTTATTGTCTATATGTAAGTTGGCCTGTGTCTGCACTTGTCGTTATAGCTTCACGTTCGTTTTGTTGTTTTGTATTTGTCTGTTTAGTGTTTCTCTTCGTTTATTAAATAGAAGTATGTTCGTATTACGCTGCGCCTTGTCCTACTCTCTTCCACCATACAACGAACGGTGAAACAGTATGTGGTAGTGGTGAGTAGGGGCCTGAGGGCACACAGTGTGTTGTGAATCTGTGAATGTATTGTAATGTTTTAAAAATGGTAATAAACTGCCTCTATTTTGCTGGACCCAGGAATAGTAGCTGCTGCCTTGGCCGATAGGCAGCTTAATGGGGATCCATAATAAACCCCAGGAATAGTGGCTGCTGGCCTTTGGCGAGGCAGCTTAAATGGGGATCCATAAAACCCCAGGAATAGTGCTGCTGCCTGCCAGGCAGTAATGGGGATCCATAATAAACCACGAATAGTACGTGCTGCCTGGCCGAGGCAGCTAATGGGATCCATTAATAAAACCCCAGGAATAGTAGCTGCTGCCTTGGCCGAGGCAGCTAATGGGGATCCATAATAAATACAAATGCAAATGTCAAGAGAGTGCAAAGCTGTCATCAAGGCAAAGAGTGGCTACTTTTTTTTTCTTCTACCAAACAAACTCTTATATGTATAAGAGAAGCTGTGGCGGCCATGACTCAATTTGCCCTCATGTACTGAACAAGTTTATGAATGTTGGAGGTTAATCTCCTTGAAATGTTCCTCATTTCTCAATTCGATCAATTATCCTTTTAAAATGATAAACTTGGATTAGCTAAAACAACGTTGCTGATAATGGGCCTTTGTACGCCTATGCATATATTCCATAAAAAATCTGCCGTTTCCAGCTACAATAGTCATTTACAACATTAACAATGTCTACACTGTATTTCTGATCAATTTGATGTTATTTTAATGGTCAAAAAATGTGRTTTTCTTTCAAAAACAAGGACATTTCTAAGTGACCCCAAACTTTTGAACGGCAGTGTACATTTTAGATTGAGCTTCATAAATTACAATGTCCTGACATATCTGATAAACAATAACATGTGTGAATCTTTTTCTATCTAGCATTGATGTTGCCCACTCCTGAATAATATCCTGGGATATGGTGATTATTTTGTTAGCTGGGAGGTCTACAATCTTTACATCTGCAGGGTGTCAGGGTGGGAAGTCCTTCAAGCTGGAACAGTGAGAGACATGCGGGGAGAAATTAACCTCAAACTTCAGTTCAAGTTGCTGAAGATACAACTATTTTTATTAATGTTTAGTTATCAGTTAACAAGGCGGAGTCGCAATTCAACAGCTGAAACATGGAAATCACAGACAACAAAAAGAAATCCAGCCACGACACGGACACCAACGTCACGCTTCCAGACAAACTAAACACCTTCTTTGCACGCTTTGAGGATAATACAGTGCCACCGTCGCGGCCCCCTCCTTGTTAACCCTCGCAAGGCTGCTGGCCCAGATGGCATCACTAGCCGCATCCTCAGAGCATGCGCAGACCAGCTGGCTATAATGTTTACGGACATATTCAATCGCTCCCCGTATCTTGTCCCCACATSCTTCAAGATTGCCACCATTGTTCCTGTACCCAAGAAGGCAAAGATAACTGAACTAAATGACAATCGCCCCGTAGCACACACTTCTGTCATCATTAAGTGCTTTGAGAGACTAGRCAAGATTCATATATTCTCCACCTTACCGGCCACCCTAGACCCACTTCAGTTTGCATACCGCCCCAACAGGTCCAGAGATGACGCAATCGCCATCACACTGCACACTGCCCTATCCCATCTGGACAAAAGGAATAACTATTGTAACGGATTTCCTCTTCGTCTGAAGAGGAGTAGCAAGGATCGGACCAATGTGCAGCGTAGTAAGTGTCCATAATGAGATATTTAATAAATCCACAGAACACTTAACAAAAGTACAAACAAACAATCGAAACACAGGAAATAACCACCCACAAAAGACAATAGAAAACAGGCTACCGAAATATGGCTCCCAATCAGAGACAACGACTGACACCTGCCTCTGATTGCGAACCATACTAGGCCAAACACATAGAAATATAACAACAGAACAAAACATAGAAAAACAACATAGAATGKKCACCCCAAATCATGCCCTGACCACCTAAAATAAAGACATAAAAAAGGAACTAAGGTCAGAACGTGACACCTCGCAACAGCGCCTCTTCAACCTCAGGAGACTGAAGAAATTTGGCTTGTCACCAAAAACCCTGACAAACTTTTACAGATGCACAATAGAGAGCATCCTGTCAGGCTATATCACAGCCTGGTACGGCAACTGCTCCGCCCACAACCGTAAGGCTCTCCAGATGCACAATAGAGAGCATCCTGTCAGGCTATTCACAGCCTGGTACGGCAACTGCTCCGCCACAACCGTAGGCTCTCCAGAGGTGGTGCCCTGACACGGCATCACCGGGGCAAGCTACA
>NW_019943904.1:119304-122519 GCF_002910315.2 Salvelinus sp. IW2-2015
CAGAGGGTGGTGCCGTCTGCACAACGCATCACCGGGGGCAAGCTACATGCCTTCTATGACACCTACAACACCAGATGTCACAGGTGCCTTCTATGACACCTACAACACCAGATGTCACAGGAAGGCCATAAAGATCATCAAGGACAACAACCACCCAAGCCACTGCCTGTTCACCCCACTATCATCCAGAAGGCAAGGTCAGTACAGGTGCATCAAAGCTGGGACCGACAGACTGAAAAATTGCTTCTATCTCAAGGCCATCAGACTGCTAAACAGCCATCACTAACACAGAGAGGCTGCTGCCTACATTGAGACCCGATCACTGGCCACTCTAACAAATGGATCAATAGTCACTCTAAATAWTGCCACTTTAATAATGTCTACATATCTTTCATTACTCATATCACATGTATATACTYTATTTTATACCATCTACTGCACCTTGCCTATGCCACTCAGCCATCACTCATCCATATATTTGTATGTACATATTCTCATTAACCCCTTTAGATGTGTGTATATTAGTTAGTTGTTGGGGAATTGTTAGATTACTTGTTAGATATTACAGCACTGCACTTCGGAACTAGAAGCACAAGCATTTCACTACACTCGCATTAACATCTGCGAGTTGGGCAGGACTGTTTCTCCTGTCAAGCCAATGCAATCGAGTGAAACACGATCAGGTGCTCACTTTAGTCCCTGAAAACAAATGGGGAAAACACTATTTGCTGCATATCTTTAGCTGGCTAGAAAGTTCACACATTTGTGATTTAAAAACTGCCCGGGTCTTCACAATTGACACATTGCTGAATCTACAATTAGACCTAGTTAGTTTAGTTGTTCATCGGCTGATAAGGTGAAAAGCTGATAAGCAGGGCTAGATCCCCTACGAACGTTAATGTTAGCTAGGTATCGTGTACGACGTGCTTTCTAGCTAGCTAGCTCGGCAACGTGCTGATAAACAACAGTTACTCAACATTTTAATTGGTGAATAAATAAACAAACGTTATGCTTACATTTGTCAAAGTTATTCTTTATTCTTCTGGAAAACGTTCTCCCAAGCGATGACTTGTATTCTCCCAAGCAGCATTGTAAGGTACAATTGGGATATGCCAATTATGATATCCTGCCTAGAAACAGCCCTCCACTTCTTGAAAACACTGCCCGAAAAGGAAGTGTCCTTATAGTTTGGGACACAGCCAAAATGTCAGTTCATGCTGCAAAGAGCTCTGATAGGTTAGAGGATGTCCTCTGGAAGCTGTCGTAATTACTGTGTAAGTCTATGGAAAGGGTTGAGAACCGTAAGCCTCCTAGGTTTTGTGTTGAGTCTATGGAAAGGGTTGAGAACCGTAAGCCTCCTAGGTTTTGTGTTNTCTATGGAAAGGGTTGAGAACCATAAGCCTCCTAGGTTTTGTGTTGAGTCTATGGAAAGGGTTGAGAACCGTAAGCCTCCTAGGTTTTGTGTTGAAGTCTAAATATCCATGGTGATATCCTGGAGAGTGTTTTTGAGGTGTAATTTAATCAATTATTTGATGACGTTAATATATTTAGTATAGTTTGATCTTACAAGCATATATTTTTTTAATGATTAAAAAAATAAATTAATCTTAATGAAATTCACTGAGGAGGATGGTTGTCACGATTGGTTGTCACAACATACTTTTTAATAGTGAAAACTTACAACCAAAACAACAAAGAATAACGTGAATTATTGCAGTGCTCAACGCAAAAAAAAAATATGTCAAGTAGAAATAAAGTAACAAAACGTCCAGCTTATTAGGGCTCAAAAGCAACAATACAAAAACAAGATCCCACCAACAACAGGTGGGTAAAAAGGCTGCCTAAATATGATCCCAAATCAGAGACAACGATAGACAGCTGCCTCTGATTGGGAACCAGGCTAACATAGAAATACAAAACTAGAATGCCCACCCTAATCACACCCTGACCTAAAGAGACATAAAAAGGCTCTCTAAGCAACACTGGAAACACATGATCAATGTTCCAAGGGACCCAGAGACATCAGATAATATAACTGGAAACAAAAGGGATTAACACATTTTCGTATAAAAGAAACTCTGAACGAAGAACAAAAACAAAAACAAAAAAAATGAGAAGGTGAAATAAAAAAAAGAATCATTGGAAGGAAGGAAGGAAGGAAGGGGAAAACTATTAATTACTTGAGTGGTGGATAAATGACTTAAAAGGTTTGCCTGGCTACCTGAAAAACACTTTTCCCATCTAATGCTGTCCGTTGCTGTCACGTAGGCTCTCCTTCATTCAGTTTGATTAATGGAGAGCTGTGGGGCACCGCCTGGAGCTAAAGGACCAATTATGAGGAAGCCAGCAACTAGTCCGCTGTTGCTGATGATGCCTTTATTCCAGTGACAGCAGTGAAAAATTGCAATATTTCTAATCAGGGTTAAATCATTTATCATTAATTTATTGGCGTTCTTTAGATGCCCTAACTCATCCATCCCCACCCTGACCTATTCAGGATCACATTAAAGCATTGATGTTGGGTGCAGGCACACACTCCTCTCTCTCTCTCTCTCTTCTCTCTCTCTCTCTCTCTCTCTCTCTCTCTCTCTCTCTCTCTCTCTCTCTCTCTCACACACACAAACTATTGTATGAGTATGTTTTCTTCACACTATACGTCAACAGCCTACATGTGTCATTACATTTAGCTGAAGATATGTATATGTTATTTGTTAGTTTAAATGATGAATGTCTCAAGGCAATCCAATGATCTAGGTGTTTGAGTGTTACAAATAGATGTTCTGCTAAACAAAAAGGCATCTTGTCATAGTGGTCTGAATAATATCAAAATCAAATCAAATGTATTATAAAGCCCTTCGTACATCAGCTGATATCTCAAAGTGCTGTACAGAAACCCAGCCTAAAACCCCAAACAGCAAGCAATGCAGGTGTAGAAGCACGGTGGCTGTAGGGAGTTATACGTATAAGCTGATGACTGAGTTTACATGCACTGAGGTAAAGACTAGAATAGAATATTCTTTACGGTATAACCTCACCACAACATTAACTTATAAACAAACTAGGATGTAATTAGGGGACAGTTTTTAGTACGATTGTTTTAGTGCACAGTTATAGTGATGCTAATGAAGTATAGTTATAGGTACTTTTGCCGCTAACGCAGGTCTCCATATTTCAATCAGAGACGTTTAGCGATAAACTGATACTAATAGACATGA
>NW_019943905.1:0-3791 GCF_002910315.2 Salvelinus sp. IW2-2015
GGTATCTAGTCAGTTAGCCTAGTCGGTAATGTCGGTAACTAGTGTAACCTAGTGCGGTAGTCTAGTCGGTAGTCTAGTCGGTAGTCTAGTCGGTATCCTAGTCGGTATCCTAGTCGGTTCCTAGTTAACTAGTCGGAGTCTAGTCGTAGTCTAGTCGGTAACATAGCGGTAACCTAGCGGTAACTAGTCGGTAGTCTAGTCGGTAGTCTAGTCGGTAGTCTATCGGTATCTAGTCGGTATCCTAGTGGTAACCTAGTCGGTAGCCTAGTGGTAGTCTAGTCGGTAGCCTAGTCGGTAACCTATCGGGTATCTAGTCGGTAACCTAGTCGGTAGTTAGTCGGTACCTAGTCGGTACCTAGTCGGTACGTCTAGTCCGTAACTAGTGTAACCTAGTCGGTATCTATGTCGGTATAGCCTAGTGTTAGCCTAGTCGTAACCTAGTCGTAACCTAGTCGGTACCTAGTCGGTAGTCTAGTCGGTAGTCTAGTCGGTAGTCTTAGTCGGTATCCTAGTCGGTATCCTAGTCGTAGTCTAGTCGGTAGTCTAGTCGGTACCTAGTCGGTAACCTAGTCGGTAATAGTCGGTTAACTAGTCGGTACTAGTCGGTAAGCCTAGTCGGTATCCTAGTCGGTATCCTAGTCGGTAATACTAGTGCGGCAGTCTAGTCGTAGTCTAGTCGGTACCTAGTCGGTAAACCTAGCGGTAACCTAGTCGGTAGTCTAGTCGGTAGTCTAGTCGGTAGTCTAGTCGGTATCCTAGTGGTTCCTAGTCGTAACCTAGTCGGTAGCCTAGTCGGTAGTCTAGTGGTAGGCCTAGTCGGTAACTAGTCGGGTATCCTAGTCGGTACAACCTAGTCGGGTAGTCTAGTCGGTAAGCTACGTCGGTACCTAGTGGTAGTCTAGTCGGTAATCTAGTCGGTAACTAGTGGGTATCCTAGTCGGTATAGTCGTTAGCCTAGTCGGTAACCTAGGTCGGTATTTCTAGTTAATAGTCGGCAGTCTAGTCGGTAGTCTAGTCGGTAAGTAGTCGGTAACCTAGCGGTAACCTAGTCGTAGTCTAGTCGGTGTCTAGTCGGTAAGTTAGTCGGTACTGTCGTATCCTAGTCGGTAACCTAGTCGGTACTAGTCGTAGTCCTAGTCGGTAGCCTAGTCGGGTAATATGTGGTTATCCTAGTCGGTAACCTAGTCGTAAGTCTAGTCGGTACCTAGTGGTAACCTAGTCGGTAGTTAGTCGGGTACCTAGTCGGTAACTAGTGTATCCTAGTCGGTATCCTAGTCGTTAGCCTAGTCCGGTACCTAGTCGGTAACCTAGTGGTAACCTAGTCGGTAGTCTAGTGGTAGTCTAGTCGGTATCTAGTCGGTATCCTAGTCGGTATCCTATGTCGTATTCCTAGTCGGTAAACTAGTCCGGCAGTCTAGTCGGTAGTCTAGTGGTAACTAGTCGGTAACCTAGCGGTAACTAGTCGGTATCTAGTGGTAGTCTAGTCGGGTAGTCGTAGTCGGTATCTAGTCGGTATCTAGCGGTAACCTAGTCGGTAGCTAGTCGGTAGTCTAGTCGGTAGCTAGTCGGTAACTAGTCGGTATCCTAGTCGGTAACCTAGTCGGTAGTTTAGTCGGTAAAACCTAGTCGTACTAGTGTAGTCTAGTCGGTAACCTAGTCGGTAACTAGTCGGTATCCTAGTCGGTATCCTAGTCGTTAGCTCGTCGGTAACCTAGTCGGTAACTAGTCGGTCAGTCTAGTCGGTAGTCTAGTCGGTAGTCTAGTCGGTAATCCTAGTCGGTATCCTAGTCGGTAGTCTAGTCGGTAGTCTAGTCGGTAGTCTATAGTCGGTAGTCTAGTCGGTAGTCTAGTCGGTAACCTAGTCGGTAACTAGTGGTAGTCTAGTCGGTAACCTAGTCGTAGTCTAGTGTTCGGTAGTCTAGTCGGTAACCTAGTCGGTAGTTCTAGTCGGTAGTCTGTGGTAACTAGTCGGTAGTCTAGTCGGTATCCTAGTCGGTAACTAGTGGTAGCTAGTCGGTATCTAGTCGTATCTAGTGGTGCTAGTCGGTAAACTAGTGGTAGCTATAGTCGGTAGCTAGTCGGTAGCCTAGTCGGTAGCTTAGTCGGTATCCTAGTCGTAGCGCTAGTCGGTAAGTCGTTAGTCGGTAATGTAGTCCGGTAGCAGAACAATGTTCTTATTTATTCCTCTTTTTCTTTTATATTAGACTTTTTTGTACTTGTGCTCTTTCTGTGAAACTTTTTGGAGTATTAGAGTCAATGTGTGCTGCCCATTGCATTACAGGTTAGTGATTGTAGAAGTTATCTAGTATTTGTGCAGTGACTGTAGGAAGTCTATCTATTAATATTGTCAGTGACGTAGGAAAGTCTATCTGAGTAATATATGTCAGTGCTGTAGGGAATCTATCTAGTTAATAGGTGTCAGCTACTGTAGGAAGTCTATCTAGTAATTATGTGTCAGACTGTAGGAAGTTATCTAGTAATATGCTGTCGTAGTACTGATAGGAAGTTTCTAGGAATATGTTCAAGTCTGTAGGAAGTCTATCTAAGTAATATGGTGTCAGTGACTGTAGGAAGTCTATCTAGTAATATGGTTGTCAGTGACTGTAGAATTCTGTTCTAGTAATATGTGTCAGTGACTTAGGAAGTCTATCTAGTATTATGTGTCAGTGATTGTAGGAAGTCTATCTAGGAATATGGTGTCATGCACTGTAGGAAGTTTATCAGGAATATGGTGTAGTGACTGTTAGGAAGTTTTATCAGAATACTGGTGTCAGTGACTGTTAGAAGTCTGTCTAGTATTATAGTGTCAGTGACTGTTGAAATCTGTCTCATATTAAGTAATTAAAACAGACTGCTTATTGTTTTCCCTTTGTCAATTTGTAAAAAAAATTGACCCAACTGTCAAATTGCGGGACTACCAATCGCTGTCCTTCGAGCTGAATCCCCTTGTTGCCATGGCTATTAGCCTGTTTGTTTGTTTACCATTCACGTGGCAAAGTCACTAACAGGCCATATCAATGGCGATTGTCGGCTAATCTCATTATAACGTTTGGGCAATGTCCAATTGTCCATGGCTCAAACATGCAGTGTCTTTTCAAACTGCCAACGTAATGTGTGMAGACACATATTCCCGTGTTGAAGCCAAAAAAAACAACTGTTTGTTATCACTAGGTCTATTGTAGGGTATATCTACTGTATACTATTTAATAAACTATCTTCAAATCCTKCTGCCATAGAGCCCTTGTGGCCAACGTTGTGCACACAGTGCCTTACGCTCATGGAACAAGACACGTGATTTACGATACCCATCCTATTTAGACATATTGTTGTTTAAAACAACAACAAAAAACATAGATTTTTTGTTGTTGTTGTTAAATTTGATTAAAAACCGAAGGTTTTAGAAAGACTCTCTGTCCGTGGGGTTTATGGTGATAGCTATAATGGATCGAATGCAGTGCAGATTTGTCTGCTATTTCTGCAGAAGTGCAAATATATCTGTAAGATGGTTCCACAATGTTTAAAAAGCATTACAGTTTGGAAGCAGCATAACGATGAGTGGACAATCCCCCTTCTCTTTATATTGGAGCTGTGTCCAGCTGCTGGGAAAAGGATGTGTGTAAAACCCTCTACAGTCTAAGTTGTCTTGTCACTATTATACCCTCTACAGTCTAAGTTGTCTTGTCACTATTATACCCTCTATAGTCTAAGTTGACTTGTCACTATTATACCCTCTATAGTCTAAGTTGTCTTGTCACTGTTATACCCTCTATAGTCTAAGTTGTCTTGTCACT
>NW_019943905.1:6393-13252 GCF_002910315.2 Salvelinus sp. IW2-2015
ATAAAAAGCATTACAGTTTTGGAAGCAGCATAACGATGAGTGGACAATCCCCCTTCTCTTTATATTGAGCTGTGTCCAGCTGCTGGGAAAATGATGTGTGTAAAAACCCTCTACAGTCTAAGTTGTCTTTCTTTACTTTTTATTACCCTTATCTAATGTTCTTGTCAAAATGTAGTGACTTGTCACTTATTATACCCTCTATAGTCTAAGTTGTCTTGTTTCACTGTATACCCTCTATAGTCTAAGTTGTCTTGTCACTATTATACCCTTATCAGTCTAAGTTTTCTTTCACTATTATACCCTCTATAGTCTAAGTTTGTCTTGTCACTTATTATACCCTCTATTTAGTCCTAAGTTGTTTTGTCCACTGTTATACGCCCCTAGGAAGCGGTTTATGGTGCCCGAACTGTATTCGACATTTAGCCTTTTAAAAGTTGCTTTCATTTTTTATTAGATTTTCTTTCCCATCTCTCTCCTTAAACCCTTGTCTCTCCTTACTCATCCCCTGTCTCACTCCTGTGTCTCTCCCTATCCATTCTCTCTGTCTCACTCCTGTCTTCTTCTCATCTCCTGTCTCACTCGTGTCTTCCTTCCACTCTCTGGTTCTCACTCTGTGTCTCTCCTTCCAATCTCTCTTTACCCCTCGTCCTTTCTCATTCCCTTGTCCCACTCCTGTGTTCTCTCCTTCCATCTCTCTGTTCCTCCTTGTGTCATTCTCCTTACCACTCTCTCATGTTCTCACTCCTGTGTCTCTCTTCTTCCATCTCTCTGTCTCACTCTGTTGTCTACTCCTTCCATCTCTCTTCTCACTCCTGTGTCTCCCTTTCTCATCTCCCTGTCTCTCTCCTGTGTCTCTCCTTCCATCTCTCTGTCTCACTCCTGTGTCTCTCCTTCTCATCTTCCCTGTCTCACTCCTGTGTTGTGCCTCTCCTTCCATCTCTCTGTCTCACTCCTGTGTCTATCTCCTTCCATCTCTCTGTCTCTCACTCCTGTTCTCTCCGTCTCACTTCCTGTGTCTCTTCTTTCCACTCTGTCTGAACACTCCGTGTCTATATCCTTCCATCTCTCTGTCTCACTCCAGTGTCTCTCTTTCCATCTCTCTGTCTCCTGTGTCTTTCTCCTTCTATCTATCTGTCTCCTGTGTCTTTCTCCTTCTAATCTCTCTGTCTTCCTTTGTTCTTTCTCCTCCCATCTCGCTGCCACACACCTAATCATTTTCTCAGGTCTCAAGTGATAAAAAGTAGAAACAGATCGATAGAGGGACATACTGGAAGGGAGAATGAAAGAGAAGGATGGGGAGAGTAGGAGGGAAGGAGTGGGGAAATGAGAGGTGGAGGAAATGAGAGGAGAGGGGAAGGGAAAGGAGGAGGAAGGAGAGGGAGGAGGGAAGGAAAGGGGGAGGGAGAGGAGGAGGGGAGAGAGAAGGAGGAAAGGAGAGGAGGAGGGAAGGAAAGGGGGAGGGAGAGGGGAGGAGGAAAGGGGGGAGAAGGAGGAAAGGAGGGGGGGAGGAGGAGGGGAGGAGAAGAGGAGGGAAGGAGAGGTGGAAGGAGAGGAAGAAAGGAGAGGAGGAAAGGAGAGGGGGAACAGAGGAGGAAAGGAGAGGATGAAAGGAGAGGGGGGAAGGGAGAGAGGGAAGGAGAGGAGGAAATGGGAGGGGGAAGGGAGTGTGAAAGGAGAGGAAGGGGGAGAAGAGAGGAGGGAAGGAGGGAAAGGGAGAGGAAGAAAGGAGAGGAGGAAAGGAGAGGGGGAACAGAGGAGGAAAGGAGAGGATGAAAGGAGAGGGGGAAGGGGAGAGGAAGGAAGAGGAGAGGGAGGGAAAGGAGAGGAGAAGAAGGAGAGGGGGAAGGAGAGGAGGAAAGAGAGGAGGAAAGGAGAGGAGGAAAAGAGAGGAGGAAAGGTATGTTTCTGTATGTCTCTAGTTCCAGCTCACCTGAAGTGACAGGAAATATGCACATAATAATGATGTTTCATACCACACAGTACACAACATAACATTATAGTGTCTGATAATGTGTGTGTTAATATTTTGGTGTGTGTGTGTGTGTGTGTGTTGTGTGTGTGTGTGGTGTGTGTGTGTGTGTGTGTGTGTGTGTGTGTGTGTGTGTTGTGTTGTGTGTGTGTGTGTGTGTGTTTTGTGTGTGTGTTGTGTCTGTGTGGTGTGTGTTAATGTGTGTGTGTGTTGTGTGGTGTGTGTGTGTGTGTGCTGTGTGTGTGTGTGTGTGTGTGTGTGTGTTGTGTGGTGTGTGTGTGTGTGTGTGTGTGTGTGTGTGTGTGTGTGTGTGTGTGTGTGTGTGTGTGTTGTGTGTGTGTGTGTATGAGTGTTCAAGAGAACATGCAAGAATAAAAATCGAATTATGTATTTTGCAAGGTCAACATTAATGTGCTTGTTTTCACCAAATTAATTCATTGTTTGAAGCCTTTTTTGTGCCCAAATTGCTTGTACTGAGGTCTTGGTAGGTTTAATAGCTTTTGAAGGACTAATCAAGATGGCTTTGTTATCAGCATAATGGAGTACATCCTATTAGTTCATATGGCTTGTTTGCAAACATGTCTTAAATGTTTGATTTGGTCCAGCCATTGTTGCTTCTTTGTTGACCTCCTTTCTCTGTCTGTATGGAGAGGCAGAACCTCTTTCTCTGTCTGTATGGAGAGGGCAGACCCTCTTTCTCTGTCTGTATGGAGAGGCAGACTCTTTCTGTCTGTATGGAGAGGCAGACCTCCTTTCTCTGTCTGTATTGGAGACGACCCTCCTGTCTCTGTATGAGAGGAAGACCCTCTGTCTCTGTTGTATGGGAGGAGACCTCTGTTCTGTCTGTATGGAGAGGACAGACCTCCTGTTCTTGTCTGTATGGAGAGGGCAGACCTCCTTCTCTGTCTGTATGGAGAGGCAGACTCCTGTTCTGTCTGTATGGAGAGGGCAGACCTTCCTTGTCTCTGTATGGAGAGGGCAGACCCTCCTTTCTCTGTCGTGTATGAGAGGGCAGGACCCTCCTTTTCTGTCTGTATGGAGAGGGCAGACCCTCTTTCTCTGTCTGTATGGAGAGGAAACAGACCCTCCTTTCTCTGTCTGGGAAGACCCTCTTCTCTGTCTGTATGGAGAGGGCAGACCCTCCTTTCTCTGTCGTATGGAGGGCAGACCCTCCTGTCTCTGTCTGTATGGAGAGCAGACCTCTCCTTTCTCTGTCTGTATGGATGAGGGACAGACCCTCCTTTCTCTGTTCTGTATGGAGAGGGCAGACCCTCCTTCTCTGTTGTATGGAGGACAGACCCTCCTGTCTCTGTCTGTATGGAGAGGACAGACCCTCCTTGTCTCTGTCTGTATGGAGAGAGCAGACCTCCTTTCTCTGTCTGTATGAGGAGGACAGACCCTTCCTTTCTCTGTTCTGTTATGGAGAGGACAGGACCCTCCTTTTCTTCTGTCTGTGATGGAGAGGGCAGACCCCTCCTTCTCTGTCGGTATGTGAGAGGGCAGACCCTCCTTTCTCTGTCTGTTTTGGAGAGGACAGACCCTCCTTTCTCTTCTGTATGAGAGGGACAGACCCTCCTTTCTCTGTCTGTATTGAGAGGACAGACCCTCGTTTTCTGTTGTATGGCAAGGACAGACCCTCCTGTCTCTGTATGGATGAGGGAACCCTCCTTTCTCTGTTGTATGGAGGGCAGACCCCTCCTTTCTCTGTCTGTATGAGAGGACAGACCCTCCTTTTCTCTGTCGTATGGGGCAGGACAGACCCTCCTTGTCTCTGTATGGGATAGGGACAGACCCTCCTTTCTTCTGTCGGTATGAGGGCAGACCCTCCTTTTCTCTGTCTGTATGGAGAGGCAGATCCCTCCTGTCTCTGTCTGTATTGAAGAAGGGCAGACCCTCCTTTCTCTGTCTGTATGAGAGGACAGACCCTCCTGTCTCTGTCTGTATGAGAGGACACACACACACCACACACACACCACCACATCACAGTGCGGTCAGGTGTCGTTATATCGAGACAGGAAAGATCATTTGTTTTTAATGAGCATATTCTTACGCCAGCATTATATTATTACTCGCATTAGGCATTTTAGTTACGCGATCTATCTGTTAAGTCCATTCACCCCAGTTCAATGTAACCAGTGATAGGTTTAATCGACGTTTATCTGTGCAGGTCATATTCGCATTATCACCCACAGTTCAATGTAACAGTGATAGGTTTAGGTTACTTTCGCATTCATATTCCAATTCACCCCAGTTTCAATGTAACAGTGATGGTTTAGGTTACTGTCATTATCATTATCCTTTCACCTACATTCAATGTAACATGTTGAATGTTTAGGTTACTGGTCATTCATATTCACCCAGTTTCAACGTACAGTAGATGGTTGTAGGTTTACTGGTCATTCATATTCCATTCACCCACAGTTCAATGTAGCAGTGATAGGTTTAGGTTACTGTCATTCATATTCCATTCACCCAGTTCAATGTAACAGTGATAGGTTTAGGTTACTGTCATTCATATTCCATTCACCCAGTTCAATGTAACATCCATAGGTTTAGGCTCCTACATGATACTATACTTTTCCTTATACATTCAATTCCACTTGGCACACTTCTGCCTGCATCTTGCTGATCTAGTGTCTAATCATTAGTCCAACAGTTGCAGACGAGTGTTTCTATTGGACAAATTCAGATATGTATATCCCTGTTTTGTTCTGTTTGCTTCCGTTTAAGAAACATTTTCCAACAGAATCGGCGGAATGAATACACCCCTGATTACACATAAACACAGTTCACTCTCATAACAGCCACGTTGTATTCCTTCTCTTCTCTTCGCTTGTGGACTTCAATGTACAACAAATCATCTGTATGTGACCAGGTAAAAAAAACTTTCCAAGCCAAACCGCTACACAGCCTACATGGTTGTCCCCATATTAGCTAAAGTTACTTCCTAGTCAACATAGCTAATAGAACAATTGCATTAGTAAACCCGCTACAATCATGCAGTAACTTTACTGTGTACAGTCAGTAAGCGGTTACAACGGGGGGCCCCAGTGGCAATACATTAGTATAGCCAAAAGCTTATCTAGCTATGTAAGTAAAACTGAAATTGAAGAAAAAAAAAGTGACAATCTCTCTCTCTATTTCTATCTTGCTTCTCCTTCATTTAGGAAGAAATTAATTTGTTAAAAACTGTTCAACTATTGTCTGTCTCTCTCTTTGAGTCAACTGCTCACCATATGTTATGCACTGCAGTGCTAGCTAGCTGTAGCTTATGCTTTCAGTACTCGATTAATTCTCTGATCCTTTGATTGGTTGGACAACATGTCAGTTCATGCTGCAAGAGCTCTGATAGGTTAGAGGACGTCCTCCGGAAGTTGTCATAATTACTGTATTTGTATTTATTATGGATCCCCATTAGCTGTTGCCAAGGCAGCAGCTACTCTTCCTGGGTTTCAGCAAAATGAAGGCAGTTTATACAATTTAAAAAAACATTACACTACATTCACAGATTTCAAAACACACTGTGTGCCCTCAGGTCCTTACTCCACCACTACCACATATCTACAGTACTAAATCTGTGTGTATATGCGTGTGTCTTGTCGTGGTAATTTCCTGTATTACTAAATAGAAAGAGTTTGCTTCCTGTATTTACAAACCACACACAAGTCACAAGTCACATTTTAAACTCCATCTTTAATAATATGAGCTTCACCATAGCCATTTGAATCTCAGATCAATTCAGTGTCTATAAATGAATTCTCTGAGAGTGCTTATAAAATAATTATTGGTATCTTTTATAGCCAAGATACACCCCTCTCAACTTACATGACGAACCACAGATCTTAGAAACTTCACAAAGGGCCTTTCACTTGAAAGAGGAGTATCCCATAGCCAGGTAGCATTAGCTATAAATTATCGTTCAGTTTGGTCTCTAAGACGAGGTTCTACTTATCGTTCTGGTACTTCCTAGTACCAAAACATTACCTCATCCAATGGCATATATCAATTGTCAATTCTAGATACACCCATCTCAAATACACAACCTCTTCTCCCCACTCCTGGAGAAGCTCACTAAGGGGAGTGAACCTCTAGGTCATATACTATGAAAGATAAGTTCAACATCAGAGGGGTGGTATAATGGTTCCAGACACTGCCATACTCCCCCCCCCAATGGGAAAAGGAGGGTATGACTGGCATACAGACATAGTAGAACCCTTCACATGGTTTCACAGATATATTCATTATGAAGACAATGTTCAAACCTGACTTCTCCCTTTCTGATATTCTGCCTATTACCAGACATGTAAAAGACAAGCCTGACCTCTCCCCTCTCTGGGCCCCAAGTGACTATCCCCTAGAGGAGATAGGAAAATGCAACTGCCAACAGTATAGTCCAAAAGAAGACATTCTAATGACAAGTATAAAGTAAAATAAAACATCTTATTTATCTATGTTACCTAACTAATTCTGATTCAGCTACGACAGTCTGTGCGCCTATGTTTGTGACCACACGACAGAACAGTAGTCCAGGTGCGACAAAACTAGATTCTGTAGGACCTGCCTTGTTGATTGTGCTTTTAAGAAGGTAGAGCATTATTTTATTATGGACAGACTTCTCCCCATCTTAGCTACTGTTGTATCAATATGTTTTCACCATGACAGTTTACAATCCAGGGCTACTCCAAGCAGTTTAGTCACCTCAACTTGCTCAATTTCCACATTATTTAGTCATCTCAACATCTCAACAACAACTAAATTTCCACATTATTTATTAAAATATATATATATTTTTTTAATTAAAATATGTAGTTGAGGTTTAGGGTTCAGTGAATGTTTTGTCATAAAAAACAGCTTTAAGTTTTATAAATATTTAGGGCTAACTTATTTATT
>NW_019943905.1:13277-38519 GCF_002910315.2 Salvelinus sp. IW2-2015
GGTATTCCTAGTTGTTTAGCCCTAGTCGTAATAGTCGGCTACGCTATCGGTAACCTAGTCGGTAGTCTAGTCGGTAGTCTAGTCAGGGTAGTCTAGTGCGGTATCTAGTCGGTATCTAGGTGGTATCCTGTCGGTAACATAGTCGGCAGTCTAGTCGGTAGTCTAGTCGGTAACCTAGTCGGTAAACCTAGCGGTAACCTAGTCGGTAGTTATCTAGTGGTAAGTTCTAGTGGTAGTTAGTCGGTATCTAAGTCGGTATCCTAGTCGGTAACCTAGTGGTAGCCCTAGTCGGTAGTCTAGTCGTAGCCTAGTCGGTAAACCTAGATCGGTTATCCTAGTCGGTAAGTAGTCGGTAGTTAGTCGGTAATAGTGGGTAACTAGTCGGTAGTCTAGTCGGTAACTAAGTGGTAAACCTAGTTCGGTATCTAGTCGGTAGCCTAGTCGTTAGCCTAGTGGTACTAGTCGGTAACCTAGTCGGTACCTAGTCGGTAAGTCTCGTCGGTAGTTAGTCGGTAAGTCTAGTCGTATCCTGTGGTATCCTAGTCGGTAGTCTAGTCGGTCTCTAGCGGTATCCTAGTCGGTAACCTAGTGACGGTACTAGTCGGTAACCTAGTCGGTATCTAGTCGGTAGCGCTGTCGGTATCTAGTTTCGGTTATCCTAGTCGGTAACCTAGTCGGCAACGTCTAGTCGGTAGTCTAGTCGGTAACCTAGTCCGTAACCTAGCGGTAACCTAGTCGGTAGTCTAGTGGTAATTGTGCTAGTCGTAGTCTAGTCGGTACCCAGTCGGTATCTAGTCGGTAACCTAGTCGGTAGCTAGTCGGTAGTCTAAGTCGGTAGCCTAGTCGGTAAACCTAGTCGGTATACTAGTCGGTAAGCTAGTCGGTAGTCTAGTCGGTAACCTATCGGTAACCTAGTCGGTAAGTGCTAGTCGTAACTAGTGGTAACCTAGTGGGTATCCTATCGGTTATCTGTCGTTTAGCCTAGTCGGTAACCTAGTCGGATCTAGTCGTACGCTAGTCGGCAGTCTTAGTCGGTATGTCTAGTCGGTAACCTAGTCGGATAACCTAGGCGGTACTAGTGGGGTGTCTCGTCGGTAGTTAGTCGGTAGTCTAGTCGGTATCTAGTCGTTAATTAGTCGGTAACTAGTGGTAGCCTAGTCGGTAGTCTAGTCGGTGCCTAGTCGGTAACCTAGTGGTTTATCCTAAGTCGGTAACTAGTCGGTAGTCTAGTCGGTACCTAGTCGGTAACGCTAGTCGGTAGTCGAGTCGTAACCTAGTCGGTAACTAGTGGTTATCCTAGTCGGTATCTAGTCGTTAGCTAGTTCGGTAACTAGTCGGTAACCTAGTCGGTTAACTAGTCGGTAGTCTTACGTGGTAGTCTAGGTCGGTAGTCTAGTGGTTTATCCTAGTCGGTATCCTAGTCGTATCTAGTGGGTAAACTAGTCGGCAGTCTGGTCGGTAGTCTAGTCGGTATACCTAGTCGGTAAACTAAGCGGTAACCTAGTCGGTAGTCTAGTCGGTAGTCTAGTCGGTAAGTTAGTCGGTATCTAGTCGGTATCTAGTCGGTACCTAGTCGGTAGCTAGTGGTAGTCCTAGTCGGTAGCTAGTCGGTAACTAGTCGGTTCCTAGTCAGGTACGCTAGTCGTAGTCTAAGTCGGTACCTAGTCGGTAAACCTAGTCGGTAGTCTAGTCGGTAACCTAGTCGGTAACTAGTGGTATCCTAGGGTCGGTATCCTAGTCGTTAGCTAGTCCGGTACCCTAGTCGTAACCTAGTCGTAAGTTAGTCGGTAAGTCTAGTCGGTAGTCTAGTCGGTATCCTAGTGGTATCTAGTCGGTAGTCTAGTGGTAGTCTAGTCGGTAGTCTAGTCGGTAGTCTATCGGTAGTCTAGTCGGTACCTAGTTGGTAACCTAGTCGGTAGTCTAGTGGTAAGTATGTCGTGTAGTCTAGTCGGTAAGTCTAGTGCGGTACTAGTCGGTAGTCTGAGTCGGTAGTTCTAGTTGGTAACTAGTCGGTAGTTCTAGTGGTATCTAGTCGGTAACCTAGTCGGTAGCCTAGTCGGTATCCTAGTCGGTTCTAGTGGTAGTCTAGTCGGTAACTAGTCGGTAGCTTCGTGTAGCCTAGTGGTAGCTAGTCGGTAGCTTAGTCCGGTATCTAGTCGGTAGCTGTCGGTAGCTTTAGTCGGTAATAGTCGGTAGGCAATAACCATGTTATTATTTCTCTTTTTCTTTATATAGACATTATTTTTTGTCTTTGCTCTTCTGTGAATACTTTTGGACTATTAGGTGAATTGTGATGTGCCCATTGCATTACAGTGTCAGTTGGATTGTAGGAAGTCTATTAGTATTATGGTGTCGTGATGTAGGAAGTCTATTTAGTAATATGGTGTAGTTGACTGTAGGAAGTCTATCTAGTAATTATTGGTGTAGTGGACTGGTAGGAAGTTAATCTAGTAATATGGTGTCAGTGACTGTAGGAAGTCTATCTAGTAATATGGTGTAGTGATGTAAGGAAGTCTATCTAGTAATATGGTGTCAGTGTACTGGGTAGGAAGTTATCTAGGATTGGTGTCAGTGACTGTAGGAAGTCTATCTAGTAAATATGGGTGTCAAGTGATGTAGGAGGTCTATCTAGTAATATGGTGTCAGTGACTGTAGGAATTCTGTCTAGTATATGGTGTCAGTGAATGTAGGAAGTCTATCTGTATTTGTGTCAGTGATTGTAGGAGTTAATTAGGAATATGGTGTCAGTGGATGTAGGAAGTTTAATCTAGGAGAATAGGTGGCGGGGGTGACTGGTAGGAAGTTTATTCTAGGAATATGGTGTAGTGCTGTAGGAAGTCTGTTAGTATTATGGTGTAGTGACTGTAATGAAATCTGTCTGTCTCTTACAGTAATTAAACACGAAGCTGTTATTGTTTTCCTTTGTCATTTGTAAAAAAAAATTGACCCAACTGTCAAATTGCGGGACTACAATAGCTGTCTTCGAGTGAATCTCTTGTTGATGGCTATTAGCTGTTTGGTTTGTTTCATTCGTGGCTAAAGTCTACAGGCATATATGGCGATTGTGGTCTATCTCATTATAAGTTTGGGATGTCCATTGTCCTGGGCTCAAACATGCAGTGTTTTTTCAAACTGCACGTATGTGTGGAGAACACTATTCGTGTTGAAGCAAAAAAACACTGTTTGTTATCACTAGGTGTAATTGGTAGGGAATATCTACTGTTATATATTATAAACTTTTAATCTCCTTGCCTATAGAGCCTTGTGGAGGGGGTTGTTGCCACATAGTTTACGTCTCATGGAACAAGAACTTGATTTACTGCATACCCATCCTATTTAGACTTTGTGTTGGTTTAAACCAACAAAAAAACATAGATTTTTTGTTGTTGTTTGTTAAATTTGATTATAAACGAAGTTTTTAGAAAGATCTCTGTCCGTGGGGTTTATGGTGATAGTATAATGGATCGAATGGCAGTGCGATTTGCTCTGCTATTTCTTTGTCAGAAGATGCAATATATTTGTAAGATGGTTTCCACAATGTTTTAAAAAGCATTAAGTTGGAAGCAGCATAACGTGAGTGGACAAGTCCCTTCTCTTTTATTTGGAGCTTGTGTCAGCTGCTGGGAAAGGGATGTTGTGTTAAACCATCTTAGAGTTAAGTTGTCTTGTCACTATCTATACTCTACGAGTCGAATTGTCTTGTCCTGTTATAACTCTATAGTCTACAGTTGTTTGTACTGTTTACTCTATATGTTAAAGTTGTTCTGTGCACTGTTATATACCTCTATAGTCCTAAGTTTTGTCCTTGTATATTATAACTCTATAGTTAAGTTGTCTTGTCACTAGTTATACCCTCTACAGTCGAAGTTGTCTTGTATCATATCTATACCTCTATAGTCTAATTGTTTGTCTAGTTATACCTCTTGTTAAGTTGTTTGTCATGTTATACCTCTATAGTCTAAGTTGTTTGTCACTGTTTACCTTATAGTCTAAGTTGTCTTGTCACTAATTATACCTCTTATAGTCTAAGTTGTCTTGTCACTATTATACGCCTCTATAGTATAAGATTGTTTGTCACTATTATACCTCTCATATACGTCTAGTGCTAGTATATGTATCCTCTCATTGAGTTGTATGCTATTATGGCCGCTTAAGTTCTGATCTGTAGGTTGTCTTGGTCATATAAAATATAGACGCCATTCTGTAGTATAAGTGATGCTCTTGGCTATAGGGTATATTTAAGGTGGCTAGTTCTCATTTATTAGACTGTAATGAGTTAATGGACAAAAGCTACTTAGATCATAGAGGTTGTGCGAATTCGAGTTTATATGCAGCTGATTTTATATGACCGAACGTTATAGATAGCGAAAACATTGTATCGCTCTAGACATAGTCTTAAAGTTGTTTTCATTTGTTAACTTAGACTATTAGGTATCTTCACATCGTCTCTTACGAGACTGTGCTCATTAGACCATACTCCTGTTGCATTGGTCACTGTTCATCTCTGGAAGGTTAGGTCCTGGATGTTCTGCTATATCTAAAGTTGTCTTATTCCTGTTAGTTTCTCTTTCATTCTCTCTACTGTGTTTCTCCTTCCATCTCCTGTTCACTCTGTGTTATTTCCTTCCATCTCTTCTAGTCTGCTTTATCTCCTGTTCCTCTCATTTTTCTCCACTCCTGTTCCTTTCTGTCGTGTCACATCTGGTGGTCTTCTTCTCCTTGGCTATCTCTCTGTTACCTGTGTTCTCTTCCTCCTCTTCATTTCATTCATCTTGTCTATCTGGGTTCTTTCATCTCTGTTCCTGTGTCTTTCCTCCTTCTTCTCTCTCGTTTCCCCATCTCGCTGCACACACACTAATATTTTTCTCGGTTCAAGTGATACAAAGTAGAAAACAGATCGCGATCAGAGGGACATACTGGAAAGGAGAAGCAAAGAGAGATGGGGAGAGTAGGAGGGAAGGAGATGGGGGAAATGAGAGGTTGGAGGGAAATGAGAGGAGAGGGGGAAGGGAAAGGAGGAGAAGGAGAGGAGAGGGAAGGAAAGGGGGAAGGGAGAGGAGGAGGGGAGGGAGAGAAGAAGAAAGGAGAGGAGGAGGGAGGAAAGGGGGAGGGAGAGGAAGGAGGAGGAATGGGGGGAGAAGGAAGGAAAGGAGGGGGGAGAGGAGGAGGGGAGGGAGAAGAGGAGGGAAGGAGAGGTGAAAGGGAGAGGAAGAAGGGAGGGAGAAGGAGGGAACGGGGGAAGAGGAGTAAGGAAGATGTAAAGGAGAGGGGGGGAAGGGAGAGGAGGAAAGGAGAGGAGGAAATGAGAGGGGGAGGGCGGGAAAGGGAAGAGGAAGGGGGGGAAGAAGAGGGCAGGAGAGGGGGGAAGGGAGAGGAAGAAAAGGATGAGGAGGAAGGAGAGGGGGGAACAGAGGAGGAAAGGAAGAGGATGAAGGAGAGGGGGGAAGGGAGAGGAGGAAGGGAGAGGAGGAAAGGGAGGGGGGAAAGGAGAGGAGGAAGGCGAGGAGGGAAGGAGAAGGGGGATAGGAGAGGAGGAAAAGAGAGGAGGAAGGAGAGGAGGAAAGGAGAGAGGAAAAGAGAGGGAGGAAGGTATGTCTGTATGTCTCTAGTTCCAGCTCACCTGAAGTGACAGGAAATATGCACACTAATAATGATGTTTCTTACACACCAGTAACCACATAACATTATAGTGTTGAAAATGTGTGTGTTTATATATTGTGTGTGTGTGTGTGGTGTGTGTGTGTGTGTGTGTGTGTGTGTGTGTGTGTGTGTGTGTGTGGTGGTGTGTGTGTGTGTTAATGTGTGTGTTGTGTGTGTGTTTGGTCTCTGTGTGTTGTGGGTGTGTGTGTCTGTGTGTCTGTGTGTGTGTTAATGTGTGGTGTGTGTGTGTGTGTGTGTGTTGTGTGGTGGTGTGTGGTGTGTGTGTGTGTGTGTGTGTGTGCTTGTTGTGTGTGTGTGTGTGTGTGTTGTGTGTGTGTGTGTGTGTGTGTGGTGTGTGTGTGTGTGTGTGTGTGTGTGTGTGTGTGGTGTTGAGTGTTCAAGAGAAATGCAGAATAAAATGAATTATGTATTTTTGCAAGCGGTCAATTAAATGTGCTTGTTTTCCAAATTAATTCATTGTTTGAAGCTTTTTTGTCAATTGCTTGTACTGAGGTCTTGGTAGGTTAATAGCTTTTGAAGGCTATCAAAGATGGCTTTGTTATCAGCATAATGGACGTTACATCTATTAGTCTTCTATGGTTGTTTGCAAACATGTCTTAAATGTTTGATTTGGTCAGCCATTGTTGCTTCTTTTGTTGACCTCCTTTCTCTGTCTGTATGGAGAGGACAGACCTCCTTGTTCTGTCTGTATGGAGAGGGCAGACCTCCTTTCTCTGTCTGTATGGGAGGGCAGACCTCCTTTCTCTGTCTGTAATGGAGCAGGGCAGACCTCCTTTTTGTCTGTAAGGAAGGCGACCCCCTGTCTCTGTCTGTTTGGAGAGGGAGACCCTCTGTCTACTGTCTGTATGGAGAGGACAGACCTCCTGTCTCTGTCTGTATGGAGAGGGCGACCTCCTTTCTCTGTCTGTATGGAGAGGGCAGACCTCCTTTTCTGTCTGTATGGAGAGGGCAGACTCCTTTCTCTGTCTTATGGAGGGGCGACCTCTCTGTCTCTGTCTTGTATGGAGAGGGCAGACCCTCTGTTTCTGTTGTATGGAGAGGGCAGACCTCCTTTTCTGTCTGTATGAGAGGGCAGACCTCCTTCTCTGTCTGTATGGAGAGGGCAGACCTGCTTTCTCTGTCTGTATGGAGAGGCAGAACCTCCTGTCTTTCTGTATGGAGAGGGCAGACCTCCTTTTCTGTCTGTATGGATAGTGACAGACCTCCTGTCTCTGTCTGTATGGAGAGGAAGACCTCCTGTTCTGTCTGTATGGATAGGACAGACTGCTCTGTCTCTGTCTGTATGGATAGGACAGCCCTCCTGTCTCTGTCTGTATGGAGAGGAAGACCTCTGTCTGTATGGAGAGGACAGACCCTCCTGTCTGTATGGATAGGACAGACACTCCTGTCTCTGGTTCTCGTCGAATGGAGGGACAGACCCTCTTTTCTGTCTTGTATGGAGAGGGCAAGACCTCCTTTCTCTGTTGTATGGAGAGGGAGACCTCCTTTTTGTCTGTATGGAGGAGGACAACCTTGTCTCTATCTGTTGGAGAGGGCAGACCCTCTTTTCGTTCTGTATGGATAGTAAGACTCTCCTGTTGTGTCTGTATGGAGAGGACGACGCTCCTGTCTCTGTTGTATGGATAGGACAGACCATCCTGTCTCTGTCTGTATGGATAGGACAGCACCTTGTCTTGTCTGTATGGAGAGGAGACCCTCCTGTCTGTATGGAGAGGACGACCTCCTGTTGTATGGATAGGAGACCTCCTGTCTCTGTCTGTATGGAGAGGACAGCTATGCAGACCACACCATCAGTGGCGGTCATGTGTCGTTTCAGACGAGGGACGAAAGTCATTGTTTTAATGAGCATGACTTATTTCTATTAGCATTGGATGGTCTGTCATTCATATTCCATTCACAGTTCATGTAAAGTGATAGGTTTTAGGTTATGTCATTTCATATTCATTCAACAGTTAATGTAACAGTGATAGGTTTAGGTTACTGTCATTCATATTCACCAGTTAAATGTAACAGTGATAGGTTTGGGTTCTGTACATTCATTTCACCACAGTTCTGTAAAGTGATAGGTTTAGGTTACTGTCATTCATATTCACCCAGTTCAATGTAACAGTGATAGGTTTAGGTTACTGTCATTCATATTCACCCAGTTCAATGTTACAGTGATAGGTTTAGGCTCCTACATGATACTGTACTTTTCCCTATACATTCAATTCCACTTGGCACACTCTTGCCTGCATCTAGCTGATCTAGTGTCTAATCATTAGTCCAACAGTTGCAGACGAGTGTTTCTATTGGACAAATTCAGATATGTCTATCCCTGTTTTGTTCTGTTTGCTTCCGTTTAAGAAACATTTTCCAAGAGAATAGGCGGAATGAATACACCCCTGTAAACACAGTTCACTTTCATAACAGCCACGTTGTATTCCTTCTCTTCTCTTCGCTTGTGGACTTCAATGCACAACAAATCATCTGTATGTGACCAGGTGAAAAAAAACTTTCCAAGCCAAACCGCTACACAGCCTAAATCGATGTCACCATATTAGATAAAGTTACGTCCTAGTCAACATAGCTAATAGAACTATTGCATTAGTAAACCCGCTACAATCATGCAGTAACTTTACTGTATACAGTCAGTAAGCGGTTACAACGGGGGGCCCCAGTGGCAAAACATTAGTAAAGCCAAAAGCTTACCTTGACTCGGAAGAGTTCCAGTGTTCTTTTGGAAAGTCATAGCCAGCTAGCTAGCTAACATAGCATCCCTCTGTTTGAGCAGGCTGTTTCAGTAGGCTAAACAGCTAGCTGCATTTGCTAGCTATGTAAGTAAAACTGAAATTGAAGAAAAGAAAGTGACAATCTCTCTCTCTCTCTCTATTTCTCTCTTGCTTCTCCTTCATTTAGGAAGAAATTAATTTGTTAAAAACTGTTCAACTATTGTCTTTCTCTCTTTAATCAACTACTCACCTCATGTTATGCACTGCAGTGCTAGCTAGCTGTAGCTTATGCTTTCAGTACTAGATTCATTCTCTGATCCTTTGATTGGTTGGACAACATGTCAGTTCATGCTGCAAGAGCTCTGATAGGTTGGAGGATGTCCTCCGGGAGTTGTCATAATTACTGTATTTGTATTTATTATGGATCCCCATTAGCTGTTGCCAAGGCAGCAGCTACTCTTCCTGGGTTTCAGCAAAATGAAGACAATTTATACAATTAAAAAAAACATTACACTACATTCACAGATTTCAAAACACACTGTGTGCCCTCAGGTCCCTACTCCACCACTACCACATATCTACTGTACTAAATCTGTGTGTATAGTGTGCATGTTATCATGTGTGTGAATGCATGTGTCTTGTCGTGGTAATTTCCTGTATTACTAAATGATGAGAGAGCAAACCACACACAAGTCAGAGTTATATGTTAAACTCCATCTTTAATTATATGAGCTTCAACATAGCCCATTGACTCTCAGATCAATTCAGTGTCTATAAATGAATTCTCTGAGACTGCTTATAAAATAATTCTTGGTATCTTTTATAGCCAAGATACACCCCTCTCAACTTACATGACGAACCACAGATCTTAGAAACTTCACAAAGGGCCTTTCACTTAACAGAGGAGTATCCTATAGCCAGAGAGCGTTAGCTATAAATTATCGTTCAGTTTGGTCTCTTAGACGAGGTTCTAGTTCTCGTTCTTGGTACTTCATATTACCAAAACATTACCTCATCCAATGGCATATATCAATTGTCAATTCTAGATAATCCCATCTCAAATACACCCCCTCTTCTCCCCACTCCTGGAGAAGCTCACTAAGGGGAGTGAACCTCTAGGTCATATACTATGAAAGATAAGTTCAACATCAGAGGGGTGGTATAATGGTTCCAGACACTGCCATACTCCCCCCCCCAATGGGAAAATGAGGGAGTGACTGGAGTACAAACATAGTGGAGCCCTTCACATGGTTTCACAGATATATTCACCTATGAAAGACAATGTTCAAACCTGACTTCTCCCTTTCTGATATTCTGCCTATTACCAGACATGTAAAAGACAAGCCTGACCTCTCCCCTCTCTGGGCCCCAAGTGACTTTTTCCCTAGAGAGAAAGGAAAATGCAACTGCCAACAGTATAGTCCAAAAGAAGACATTCTAATGACAAGTATAAAATAAATAAAACATCTTATTTATCTATGTTACCTAACTAATTCTGATTCAGCTACGACAGTCTGTGCGCCTATGTTTGTGACCACACGACAGAACAGTAGTCCAGGTGCGACAAAACTAGATTCTGTAGGACCTGCCTTGTTGATTGTGCTTTTAAGAAGGTAGAGCATTATTTTATTATGGACAGACTTCTCCCCATCTTAGCTACTGTTGTATCAATATGTTTTCACCATGACAGTTTACAATCCAGGGCTACTCCAAGCAGTTTAGTCACCTCAACTTGCTCAATTTCCACATTATTTAGTCATCTCAACATCTCAACAACAACTAAATTTCCACATTATTTATTAAAATATATATATATTTTTTTAATTAAAATATGTAGTTGAGGTTTAGGGTTCAGTGAATGTTTTGTCATAAAAAACAGCTTTAAGTTTTATAAATATTTAGGGCTAACTTATTTATTGTCACCCACTCTGAAACTAACTGCAGCTCTTTGTTTTAAGTGTTGCAGTCATTTCAGTCGCTGTAGTTGCTGACATGTATAGTGTTGAGTCATCCGTATACATAGACACACTGGCTTTACTCAAAGCCAGTGGCATGTCGTTAGTAAAGATTGAAAAAAGCAAGGGGCCTAAACAGCTGCCCTGGGGAATTCCTGATTCTACCTGGATTATGTTGGAGAGGCTTCCATTAAAGAACAGCTTCTGTATTCTGTCAGACAAGTAACTCTTTATCCACAATATAGCAGGGGGTGTAAAGCCATAACACATTATAGCAGGGGGTGTAAAGCCATAACACATTATAGCAGGGGGTGTAAAGCCAGAAACACACATGTTTTTCCAGCAGCAGACTATGATAAATAATGTCAAAAGCTGCACTGAAGTCTAACAAAACAGCCCCCACAATCATTGTATCATCAATTTCTCTCAGCCAATCATCAGTAATTTGTGTAAGTGCTGTGCTTGTTGAATGTCCTTCCCTATAAGCGTGCTGAAAGTCTGTTGTCAATTTGTTTACTGTGAAATAGTACTGTGTCTGGTCAAACACCATTTTTTTCCAGAAGTTTACTAAGGGTTGTTAACAGGCTGATTGGTCGGCTATTTGAGCCAGTAAAGGGGGGTTTACTATTCTTGGGTAGTGGAATGACTTTAGCTTCCCTCCAGGCCTGAGGGCACACTCTCTAGTAGGCTTAGATTGAAGATGTGGCAAATAGGAGTAGCAATATTGTCTGCTATTATCCTCAGTAATTTTCCATCTATATTGTCAGACCCCAGAGGCTTGTCATTGTTGATAGACAACAATCATATTTTCACCTCTTCCACACTGACATTACGGAATTCAAATGTACAATTCTTGTCTTTCATAATTTGGTCAGATATACTTGGATGTGTAGTGTCAGCGTTTGTTGCTGGCATGTCATCCCTAAGTTTGCTTTTCTTGCCAATTAAAAAGTAATTATAGTAGTTGGCAATATCAGTGGGCTTTGTGATGAATGAGCTGATTCAATGAATTATGGAGCCAAGTTGGKTTTTTCCCCCAAATTTTCATTTAATCTGCCCCAAAACTTTTTACAATCATTGTTTATATACTTTATCTTTGTTTCATAGTATCYTTTTTGTATTTTTTGTTCAGTTTAGTCACATGATTTCTTAATTTGCAGTATGTTTGCCAATCAGACTTATTTGCCATAACTTTTTGTCTCAACCCTCTCAACCTTACAATTTTTTAATTTCTCATCCAAGGAGATTTAATAGTTTTTAATGAGTGTGTGCTTATTAGTAACTGMAATCTGCAATTTCAWAAATMTGTCAAGTGCAGCGTCTGGTTGCTCCTCATTACACACCACGGACCAGCACATATTCTTTACATCATCAACATATGAATCACRACAAAACMTATTGTATGACCTCTTATARACTATATTAGGCCCAGCCTTTGCAACTTTGGTTTTCCTAGATATGGCTGCTATTTTGTGGTCACTACATCCTATGGATTTGGATACTGCTTTCAAGCACATTTCTGCAGCATTAGTAAAGATGTGATCAATACATGTTGATGATTTCATCCCTGTGCTGTTTGTAGCTACCCTGGTAGGTTGACTGATAACCTGAACCAGGATGCAGGCACTGGTTACAGTTTGACGTTTTTTCCTGAGTGGGCAGCTTGATGAAAGCCAGTCAATATTTAAATCCTAGAAAATACACCTCTCTGTTGATATCACATACATTATCAAGCATTTCACACATGTTAACCAGATACTGACTGTTAGCACTTGGTGGTCTATAGCAGCTTCCCACAAGAATGGGCTTTAGGTGAGGCAGATGAACCTGTAGCCATATTACTTCAACAGTATTTAACATGAGATCKTCTCTAATCTTTACAGGAATGTGGTTCTGAATATAAACCGCAACACCTCCACCTTTGGTATTTCTGTCTTTTCTGTAGATGTTATAACCTATGTTATAACAAAGTATTACTATCTTTGTATCATCTAAGGTATTATCTAAAAAGTCATCTGTTACAAGCAAGTTATTGACTTCATGGACCTTGTTTCTCAGGCTGCATATGTTAATGTGGGTTATTTTTATCACTTTTCTGGGATGCTTAATTGTTTTTACTGGGAAGCTTATCAGAGGTAGACTTCTCATGTTATTTACATTGGAGCTYATAGTGCAGGGTGAGCAGCACAAAGTGCTCTTCCTACTATTGCACACCGCCTCAGTGCTAACAGTGTTACTCTGGTTCATAGGCTCATGATTACTGCATACAATAGTTGTAGAATAAACAGAAGTATTCGGTGCAATTAGGGGTACATAAATTAAGTTACTAACATTGTGTTTGCCAATGCCCCTAGGATCATGTCCATTTTGATGCAGCATTGTCACAACTCATTGTCACAATGGTAGGGATTAACCTATGGAAGGGGGTGAGAACCATGAGCCTCCTAGGTTTTGTATTGAAGTCAATGTACCCAGAGGAGGATGGAAGCTAGCTGTCCTCCGGCTACACCATGGTGCTACCCTACAGAGTGTTGTTGAGGCTACTGTAAACCATTGCAAAACAGAGTGTTTTAATAAATTATTTGGTGACATTTTGAATATATTTAGTATGGTTTTATCTAAAAAGGATAACTTCTTTAAGTTATTTCTCTAGGATCATCCCTGACCACACACACACATAGCCCCTCCCCCACACACACACCAACCCCCCCGCACACTCCAACAAGACCCCACACACCATACCCCCCCCCACACACACAGACCCCCCACACACACACAACCCCCCCCCACACACACACACGCAGCCCCCCCCACACACACACAATGCCCCCCCACACACACCACACACAGCCCCCACACACACACAACCCCCCCTCACACACACAAGAACAAACCCCCCTCCGAATCACTCAATACAGACCTCCTCAAAAGTTTTTACCAATGAGGGAAGAGTAAGAATTAACTGCTTTGTCTCTACTCCCACTGTCTCTTACCAGTAAACACGCTGAGTTTGATGTCATCTGTTGTCAGTCAGGGTTTGATGGGAAGTGAATTAGCCATAGTCCTTCAGAGATAGAGTACACACACTATTATAGAGCATTAAACCACCTTTCATTCAATTATGATCGCTCTCTTCGTCTCTCTCTGTCTCTCTCTCTGCTCTCTCTCTCTCTCCTCTGTCTCTCTCTCTGTCTCTTCTCTCTCTCTCTCTCTTCTCGCTCTGTCTATCTGTCTCTCTTTCTCTTCTCTCTCTCTCTCTTCTTTCTCTCTTCTCTCTGTCTTCTCTCTCTTTCTCTTCTGGTCCTATCTGTCTTTCTCATTCATCCTCTGGGCTCCAGTCATTTCTTCGTCCTGGTTTGATCGTCTGTTTTTCGTCTTTCGTTTCGTCCTGTTTCTTGCGTCCACGCTCTTTTACTTCTTTTTCTGTCGGACCAACCTTAAGTCGGGTTGATGTTCACGTCAGCGTCTGTCATAATCTGTCTCGTCATACAGGATAGATCAGTCGCGAGTAATAGTCTCGAGTTCTAGAGAGAGAGAGTCAGAGAGCTACGTCGATCGGAGTCATCGGGAGATTGAGCTCAGAGTACTGTAGACAGTCATGACACCAGTAGAGCGATTAGGATGTAGAGATATGTTGAGCTTTACGTGATCGGAGTGAGATGCAGTAGCAGTAGCACGCACGCTAGAGCAGTAGAGAGATGACATGTTGTATCAGTTCGTACGAGAGGGGAGAGTTGGAGGGTGATGTGCTGCCAGACGAGAGAGGACGGAAGAGGACGCCCAGTAGAAGGAAGACTGTGCGCATGCAACAGGTGATTATGGAACGAGTGGTGAATGTGGGACAGTGGTATAGATGAGGGCTTGTGATGATGAGTATAACGAGAGAGAGTAAGAGAGTACGTAGTACAGATTTGCCTTTGGAGGAAGCGCATGGATGGACATTTCGCTCGATTTTCTAGATCGGCTTGTGTTGTTTGCGGGGTTGGTTAGGATTGGTTCTTTTTGATGTGGTAGGTTGTTCTTGTGTGAAGACTGGGGATTTGGTTCATTTTATTCCCTCATTGTTGATGAGAAAGGACGTTCAATAGATTCACAAGGATTCATTCGCGTGTATTTTCTTTTATGGAGGCTTTTATTTCAAGAGGCTACGCAGTTGGCGGGATGGTCATCGGGTTCATAGCGTTTTCGTGCTTAGAGGGATTGGATACTGCTGCCTCTTATCCTCCTCTACGTCTACCTCTCGTACTCTTTCCCTTCTTCTGGTCGATGGCTGAGCTCTTCTATTCTATCACTTCTTCTGCCTCTACGTCTGCCTCTTGTCGTCTCTTACGAGTTGCAGGCTTTGCTTTGTTCGTTTCTTGCTGCTGCTGGCTGTCTGCTCGCTTTCGTCGTGCTGGCTCGCGGGCGCTTTTCGTGTTGTCTGGTTTGGTGGGGGGGCTGTTGCTGTCTGTGTCCGTTCTAGGTCTTGGCGGCGGCACTTCGTCCTTCTGTTCGCTCCTCTCTCCTTCACTCTCCTCCTCTGTGCTCCGTGTGCGGGCGGTCGGGCTTCATGGGTGTTGTTCGGTGTTTGTGCTGGGCTGCGGCCTCGCTTCTGTCGTCTCCTTCCTTGTTCATGTGTCGTGCTCGTCTCGTGGTCTTCCTGTCGCTTGCATCGTCTGTCGTGGGTGGTGCGGGTCTTCTTCCATCTTCTGTGCTCCGGTCGTCGTAGTGTGACTGCGTTCCTCGTTCGTCTCCTTGCTGTTGCGTGGGGGGGTTCATCGTCGTGGTGCTCTTCGTCGTCGTGTGCTGCTCTATGCCTTGCGAGCTGTGCGCGTGCGTGGTGGCTCGTGCTGTGCTGTTTGCTTCGTTGATGCAGTTTACGTCTGCGCTCTCTTCGGTCTCTTCTCTACCGTATTTCACTTCTTCTTGCTTCTTCTCGGATCTTCTTCCTACCCTATTCACTCTCCTCTCTCGTTCTCTCTACTTCATCTCTTCCTTCCTTCGTTTCTCCTTTCTCGTACCTTCATGGGTCTCCTCTTCGTCGTCTCTCTACTTCATTCTGGCTCGGTGCTGTCGTGCTGCCTCTCTACTGCTTCATCTGGCCTCTCTCTCTCGTTTCGGTCTAGCTTATTTCAGTCTCCTCTTCCTTTCGACTCTACTGCTGTCACCTTTGACGTTCCTCGCTCTCTCTTCCTCTCTAGCCTTCACTTCTTCTCATGTGCTGTCTCCTTCTACTCACTCTCTCCCTTGTGTCGCAAGCTGCTCCTTGCTGTCTACGTTAATTTAGTGCTATTCGTCTCTCGTGCTACTTTGCATCTCGGGCGCGCCCCCTTCCCCCGTTCTGTTCTCCTCTCGTGTCCTCTCTTTTACCTTCACTCTCGTGTCTCGTTTGTCTCTACGTGCACCTCTCACTACTCCTCTCCGTTTTTGTTCTCTTCTACATTTTCACCTGTCATATTCGCGCTCTTCGATCCAGTACGTACTCACTGTCCTCTTGGTCATCGTTGGTCGGTTGTGGCTACCTCAATTCGTCTGGCTCTCGTCTTTCTACTTCAGTTGCTTCCTCTCTCGTGCGTCTCTTCTTTACTCGTCACTCTCTTCGCTGTTCCTCTTGTCTATTCACTTTCCTCATCTCGGATCTATACTTACGATCTCTCCTCTCTGTCTCGTCTTCTGCTTCGAGCTTCCGTCTCTCTCCTCATCTTTGCCTTTCCTTTTAGTACGTCGTCCGAAGTAAGATGGGCTGGGTAGTTTAAGTAGAGAGAATTATAACAATGTGTGGGGTGATGGAGGAGGCAGGCTTGTCTTTTCTGGTTGTCTGGTCTATTAAGCGATATACGTTAATCCATTGTTATTGTTGCTTACTACTCCGTCATGATTTTACTCTCACTTGGCTCTGCAACATCTGATTTTGAAAGGCTGCGTGCTTCTTCTTGCTTAGAGCTTCGTCTCTCTGCTCTCTCTCTCTCTTGCCGTTATGTGTTCTCTCGTCTGGTGCTCTCTTTCTCTCTCTCGTTCACTCCTTCTCCCTATGATTCACAAGTGTACATCACAGGCGGAAGATTAACTGTAAGTCCCATTAGACTCTTCTTTTAAAGCAAATATATGCGATTAAAGGCCTTATGGTAAATATGTATGCCACTTCGGCTTTTCTTTTCATGGTTAGCGGCTACGGCGCTGGTGGTTGCTGGCGGTCCTCTCTCCCCCGTTGTTCTCAGCTTGCTCTTTCCTCCTCTTCTCTCGTTCTTCCGCTCTCCTGTTCTTCACTGGTGTGGGTGCGGCCCTCCTGTGCCTCTTTCCTCTGCTCTCTCTCATCACTTCTCTCGTTTCCTTCTCCTTCTCGTTAGTGTGGTTCTGCTGCCTTCTCCTGGCCTTCTCCTGGTCTCTTCTCTCCTTCCTGGTTCGCTCTCTTTCTCTCACTGTGGGCTGTGCGCTTCTCTGCGCCTTCTCCTCTCTGACACGCGGGCGGCCGGCTCCCTGCGCGCTCCGCCCCCTCTTCTCGGCCCCCTTCTGCCCGCGCTTCGCGGCTCCCGCTTTTTGCCGGTCCTCCTCGTTTTTGCCCGCCTCCTGCTCGCCGTTCTCTTGTCTGGTGGGTGTCTGGTCGCCCCAGCCGCTCGTGCCTTTTCTCTCGTCTTTGTCCTTCAGTCTTTCCTTAGTGTTCTCTCCTTCTTCAATGTGGGTTTATGTATCATCTGTGACTTTCACTCCATCTCCTTGGATTGAGACATCTCTTCTTAAATTCTCATTTCCTCTGCTTCTTCACTGGTGGGTTGGCTCCTCTCTGGCCCTCTCCCCTTCTCCTCTTCTCTCGTTTCTCTCCTCTTCCTGTTGGGTCGGCTCCTCTCTGGCCCTCTCCCCCTCTCCTCCTCTCCTCCTCTCCTCTTCTCATTTCCTCTCCTCCTTCACTGTGGGTCTGCTCCTCTCTGGCCCTCTGTGCAGAGGACTGTGATGTCACTGAAGCGGTTCCGTGTGGGTTTGTTACTACTGCTTTGTGAAGTCTGTGTTGATGTCTGACCACTCGCGGCAGCCATTTTCTGTCCAGACCGCCTCTCCTCTTCTCAATCACGTTAGCATCTGAACTTCCTGACCCGTACTGTCGTTGCTTCATATCTTTAAAAGTCAACAGGTGAGTTGACGTTGTATTGTTATTTGAGAGAGTTGTATTACAGATTGTTGACAGTAGCAGATGGTCGTCAGTGTAGACTAGCCAGTGAACGGCCAGCCGTTTTAATTTACTGATAGTGCAGAGAGGTATCATTTTGCAACGGTCATCGACATTGTTAAAAGGATTTAAAAACTATTTTAATATATGAAAGAGTTGGAAAATGGATTAAGATATTCCAAACTTTTAGGGTTTTTATAATCCATCAGACATTTTACTGGCACGGACAAATTATGGTTGGAGTTTAGGGATTTTAGTGGGAATTCAGGCAATCAATTTATGGTAAAATTGCATACACTGTGTATGCAAATGATGAACACCTGCTCTTTCCATGACATAGACTGACCAGGTGAATCCAGGTGAAAGCTATGATCCCTTGTTGATGTCACCTGTTAAATCCACTTCAGTCAGTGTAGATGAAGAAGAGGAGACGGGTTAACTTCTCTGGGATATGTGGGACGGTAGCGTCCCACTTGGTCAAAAGCCAGAAAAAATGTAGCGCGCCAAATTCAAATATATTACTATAAAAATCAATCTTTCATGAAATCACGCATGAAAGACACCACATTAAAGCTACACATGTTGTGAATCCAGCCAACATGTCTGATTTCAAAAAGGGTTTACGGCGAAAGCACACAAAACGATTATGTTAGCTCAGTACATAGCCACAGAAAAACACAGCCATTTTCCCAGCAAAAGATAGTAGTCACAAAATGCAGAAATAGAGGTAAAATTCATCACTAACCTTTGATGACCTTCATCAGATGACACTCATCGGACTTCATGTTACACAATCCATTTATGTTTTGTTCGATAATGTGCATATTTATATCCACAAATCTCAGTTTATATTTGRGCCATGTTCAGAAATGCCTCCAAAATATCCGGAGAAATTGCAGAGAGCAATGTCAAATAACAGAATTACTCATCATAAACTTTGATGAAAGATACATGTTTTACATATAATTAAAGATAGACTTGTTCTTAATGCAACCGCTGTGTCAGATTTCAAAAAATCTTTACTTAAAAAGCACACCATGCAATAATCTGAGACGGCGCTCAAAAATAACAACATTTCTCCGCCATGTTGGAGTCAACAGAAATACGAAATTACATCATAGATATTCCCTTACCTTTGATGATCTTCATCAGAATGCACTCCCAGGAATCCTAGTTCCACAATAAATCGTTGTTTTGATCAATAATGTCCATTACTTATGTCTAAGTAGCTACTTTTGCTAGCATGTTTAGTGCACATGTCCAAACGCTCGTTCAGATGCAGGCGAACTCGGACGAAAACTTCAAAAGGTTATGTAACAGGTCGAATAAACTGGTCAAACTAAGTAGAGAATCAATCACTAAGTAGAGAATCAATCTTCAGGATGTTGTTATCATATATATCCAATAACGTTCCAAACGGAACATTCCTTCATGTCTGTAGAAGTTATGGAACGCAAGGCGATATCATGAGGAAAGCGTGTGACCAGGAACTGGCAATCTGCCAGACCACTGACTCATTCCCCTCTCATCCGGCCCCACAACACAGCATAAGCTTCATTCCACGTTCTACAGACTGTTGACATCTAGTGGAAGGCGTAGGAAGTGCAAACAGATCCATATCTTACAGGGAATTGAATAGGCGATGAGTTGAACGTTGACCAGTCTCAGAATTCTCACTTCCTGTTTGGATTTTTCCTCAGGTTTTTGCCTGCCATATGAGTTCTMTTATACTCACAGACATCATTCAAACAGTTTTAGAATTTTCAGAGTGTTTTATATCCAATAGTATTTATAATATGCATATATTAGCATCTGGGACAGAGTAGGAGGCAGTTCACTATGGGCACGCAATTCATCCAAAAGGGAAAATGCTGCCCCTATATCAAAGAAGTTAAAGAAGGATTTTTAAGCCTTGAGACATGGATTGTGTATGTGTGCCATTCAGAGGGTGAATTGGCAAGACAAAATATTGAAATGCCTTTGAACGGGGTATGGTAGTAGGTGCCAGGCGCACCTGTTTGTGTCAAGAACTGCAACGCTGCTGGGTTTTTCATGCTCAACAGTTTGACATCCAGCCAACTTGACACAACCGTGGGAAGCATTGGAGTCAACATGGGCCAGCATCCCTGTGGAACGCTTTCAATACCTTGTAGAGTCCATGTCCTGACAAATTGAGGCTGATTGCACCCACTATCAGCTAGACGCAGGCAAGAGTGTACAAGGCACTATTGAATGTCACTGTCTGTCCATGTGTCACTGTCTGTCCATGTGTCACTGTCTGTCACCTCAAATGTGTCTCTCCACCTGTGTGCACCTACGTTGTAAACTTTCATTCACAGGCTGCAATCATGAGGTGTCCATACACAGATACACCACTATACTACACAGATCCACTATACTACACAGATACAACACTATACTACACAGATCCACTATACTACACAGATACAGCACTATACTACACAGATACACTATACTACACAGATACAGCACTATACTACACAGATCCACTATACTACACAGATACAGCACTATACTACACAGATACACTATACTACACAGATACACCACTATACTACACAGATCCACTATACTACACAGATCCACCACCTATACTGACACAGATGCACACTATACTTACACAGATAACAGCAGCTAAATACTAAACAGCAGATACACTATACTACACAGATACAGCATATACTACACCAGAACACTATTATAACAAGATCCACCACTATACTCACGATCCACTATACTACAACAAGATACTAGGCACTATAACTACACAGATAACTAATACTTACAGCAGAATACACTATACTACACAGTATACACCCTATACTACACAGATCAGACTATACTACACAGATACACCACTATATACAACAGATCCACTATACTACACCAGATACCTATAACTAACACAGATCGACTATACTATACAGATAACCACTATACTACACCGATCCACTATACTATCGAGATCATGCCTCTATGACGTAACGATCCACTGATATTTAACACAGATTACGCATGGTGGGATTGTGTATATACACACCACTATAGTGGGATCTAGAGGCTGTAGTATAAACAGATAGCAGGGGCTATTAGGGTGGGATAGCATAAGTGGGATCATGGGGTGTTTCGCTCGTGGATACATCTGGTGTCGGTCTTTATGGTGGAACGATTCTCACTTCAGGCTGTCTTTATCACCTGATAGGCATTAACAGATCCACTATACTGTTTTCGTATCAGACAGGTTATTATGCAATCGCTTAGCTGGTTATATCAGGTCTAAGGTGGCATCATCTGGTGAGCTATGGTGGGACATTGTGTATTCGTAATAGTAGCTATCAGTTGTTGATTGATATATGGAGTCTGGTGTCATTGTGTCGTTCATTACAGAGTTCGGACACTCTTGTGTTACTAGTCACTAGCTGGTATGAGCTTTGGTTGCTTCTCTCCTCTGTGTAGTTGATCAGGTGCATATGTGTCAGTAAGTGGATATGTGTAGTATAAAATACCTAATACTAGTGGGGGGATTCTGAGGTATCCGTGTATTATGTGTAGAACTTTCGTTGGGTACACAGATTTTCGCATTGCTTCGTATCTTACGTCTGGGACTCTGTGGTTGTAATCAGTGGTGTCTTGTGTCGCTTTCGCTGGATATGATGCATAGTACTAACAGGATATCAGGGTGTAATTGTATAGTCATATTCGTGGAATCTGAGTAGGGTATAGATAGTCTACATTTATGTAGTCGTTGTGAAATAGATCTGGGATATCACAGTTTGAGTATTGTCTCTGTGGTGTCGTGGGGCTAAGTGTAAGTATATGGTGTCTAGTGTGACTAATATAAGTGTTCTGTGTACGTATATGTTTGTGTTAAAGTGACCTCATCCTTCAGTGTGATAGGTGGATGATTCGTGGTGGTAGTTGTGGTCAGAGACTCTGACTGTATTATATGTGTATTAAGTACAAAGTGTGTGTATGTGCCTGTATCGGCATAATAAGAGTGTATTCTGGTGTGAATAGTGACTAGTATCTTTGGTTGTAGTATTAATTAACATAAAGATGAAAAGAAGCAAGATACTTGGATCTGTGTAGGTATAAGTGGAGTTGGATGCACTTGTGTATCATGGTTGTATCGACCAAACTGATGTGTAGTAATATGTAATTATATGTGGTTGTAAAAAACTGTGTAAGTTGTATGGATATGTATAGTGTTGGTCTGGTGTAGTAGTAGAGTGGCGTGTAATGCGTGTAGTTATAGTGACTCAGTGGACCCCTGTGTAGGTATAGTGGGGTGGTGGGGGGATCTGTGTGTATTATAGTGTATAATCTTGTGTAGTATAGTGTTGTGTTATTAAATGCTGTGTAGTAATAGTGGATCTGTGTAGTATAGTGCTTGGGGGTAGCAAAATCTCTGTGTAGTATAGTGGAATCTGTTGTAGTATGTGGGTGTTGTGCTCCGGCCCCCGGGAGGCACCTTTGAAGGTGACAGATCAGTGACACCTTGGACAGAAGTGACACATGGACAGACAGTGAATTCAATAGTGCTTGTAAACCTTGCCTGCGTCTAGCCTGATAGTGGGTGCAATTTAGTCAATTTGTCAGGACTGGACTCTACAAGGTATGAACGCGTTCCACAGGGAGCTGGCCATGTTGACTCCAGATGCTTCACGTTGTGTCTATTGTTGGTCATACTACACAGAGTCACTGATAATACAGCGATCCACCACTATACTACACAGATCCACTAAATACACAGATCCACCATATACTACACGATATCACTATAATACACAGATCCACACTATACTACACAGATCACTATACTGCACAGATCACACCACTATCACTACACAGATCACACTATAATACACAGATCCACCACTATACTACACAGATCCACTATAAACTACACAGATCCACCCACTATAACTACACAGATACACTATATACATACGATATCAGCCACTATACTACACAGATACACTATAATACAACAGATCCACCACTATAACTTACACAGATCCACTTATAGACACAGCATCATCACACGCACTATACTACAACAGATCCACTATAATACACAGATCCACCACGTATACTAAACAGATCCACTATAATACACAGATCCACCACTTACTACATACCACTATATTACACAGATACACACTATACTCACAGATCCAGCTATACTAAGCCAGATCGCACACTATAGACCTACACAGAGATCCACTATATACGACAGATCCACCACTATACTACACAGATCCACTGATAATAAGTACACAGATCCCAACCACTATAATACACAAGATCCACTATAATAGCAGCAGCATCCACGCACTATACTACACAGATCCACACATAATACACAGATCACACTATACTACACAGATCCACTATAATACACACAGATCCAGCCACTATACTACAGCAGATCCCTATAATACACAGATCCACCACTATATACTTCACAGATCCACTATAATACACAGCACCAGGACTCCACAAAGTCCGACTAGAGACCACCAGTAATACTACAGACAGTACTATACGATCCACTTACAGGCTCGTCCACCATTCCAACTAATGGTCTTGTTCGCAATGGAAGCAAGTCCCCCCGCAGCAATGTTCCAACATCTGGTGGAAATCCTTCCCAGAATTGTGACACGCATGTTTTTGAATAAAATATTTTTTTCTTGATGACGATTTTTGTTCTGTGAACAATTTTAATTTAAGGTTAGATTATATGATTATTAATGAGTGGCAATGATAAACAACAATGACATTTTTTCCCACATTTTTTTTTGTAAATATTTACCTAGGGGTGCCAATAATTCAGGAGTAACATGTAATAACAACATAATCTCTAACATTTCATCTGTATTGAAATTATTCCCTTAAAAAAAAAAAAAAAATCCACAAAGAAGTTAACATTAAAATGAAGTGATCTTTCTTCTCTTTCTTGTGATGTGAGTGTCGAGACGATGGCGGTTAAATCCCTGACGAAGCGTTAGCGTTCTTATAGACGCCAGGAAAGACAACGTATTCCATTGTGCCCATTTCAGACATTACCGGGTGTGTTTGACAGGTCATTAAAAAAAATGTCAGTGCTCGTAACGTTAAGGGGGTGGGAGGGGGGGGGGGGGGGAACGGCAGGCACAAGCAGGAGCATGAACGAGTGGAAGGAGACCACATTAAACAATCACTCCAACGAGATTTAAGTGACAAACACAGGAAATACATGACCTGGTCAAAAGGTTTTCAACACCTACTCATTCAAGGGTTTTTCTTTATTTTTTTAAAATAATTTTCTACATTGTAGAATAATAGGGAAACATCAAAATTATGAAATAACACATATGGAATTATGTAGTAACCAAAAATAAAAGTGTTAAACAATCAAAATATAAACTATATTTTGAGATTCTTTAAAATAGCCATCCTTTGCCTTGATGACAGCTTGTCAGCACTCAACTTGTGCGGTAGGGTGGGGGAACGTGGGGGGGAGCTGTGGGGGGGTGGGAGCTATGATATGGGGGAGAATGTGAGGGGGATGGAAGCTGTGTGGGGGAGAGGGGAGCTATGGAGGGGGGGAATGTGGGGGGGAGCTGTGTGTGGGGGTTTGAGGGTGAAGTTAAATAAGCGTTATCATTAGAGAGAATGAGAATGAGAGAGAAAGAGAGTGAGAGAGAATGAGAGACGGAAATAGCATCGCTCAAATTTGGATTGGATAGAAAACACTCTGAAGTTTCTAAAACTGTTTGAATTATGTCTGTGAGTATAACAGAACTCATTTGGCAGCATACTTCCAAACAGGAAGTACTTCTGCACTTTCACTGGCTGTTGTCATATCGATCCCGTTTACGGGATTGCAGCCATAAGAAGTTTTAAGGTTCATTTAAATGAGTTCTGGGGAGGTGCTAATTGAACTTCTAAGTTACACAGGTTGTACAATATTAGATAAGCTTACTTCCCATAAACATAGCCCCTTCCTTTCCATTTGTTTATTTTGTCTTTTGGTAATTTAAGCAGTTAGTCTGTTAACTCCAGAACATGGCTCATCTCTTCTCTAAGAGAAGAGGTTTCACTTCTTCTTGCCTCACCTAAGAATGAGAGAAATTTGAGCGATGCTAACGCTAATTCCATCTCCCTCTCTCTTTCTCAATTTAATTCAAAGGTCAAAGGGCTTTATTGGAATTGGAAACATATATTTACATTGCCTCTCCGTCTCTCATTCTCTCTCACTCTCTTTCTCTCTCATTCTCATTCTCTCTAATGATAACGCTTATTTAACTTCACTCTCTCTCTGTCATTCTCTCTCTCTCCCTTTCTTATCTCTCTCTCATTCTCTCTCTCTCTCTCTCTCTCTCCTCTCATTCCCTCTCTCTCATTATCTCTCATTATCTCCCTCTCTCTCATGATCTCTCTCTCTCTCATTCCCTCTCTCTCTCATTATTTACATTTACATTTTTTTTTAAACATTTTAGTCATTTAGCAGACGCTCTTATCCAGAGCGACTTACAGTAGAGTGCATACATTTTATAATTTTTATTTATTTATATTTTTTTTACATACTGAGACAAGGATATCCCTACCGGCCAAACCCTCCCTAACCCGGACGACGCTATGCCAATTGTGCGTCGCCCCACGGATCTCCCGGTTGCGGCCGGCTGCGACAGAGCCTGGGCGCGAACCCAGAGACTCTGGTGGCGCAGCTAGCACTGCGATGCAGTGCCCAAGACCACTGCGCCACCCG
>NW_019943905.1:38943-45461 GCF_002910315.2 Salvelinus sp. IW2-2015
TGTTGGCTTAATGTAGCTAATGAGCTAAGGAAACATCTAGTGAGTTAATTGGACTATTGGCAATCTAACGGAAAGATGATTCGACAAGAGAGACAAGAGGCAGTCTATTTGGATGAACTGTAGCTGGGAACCATCTTATCTTTAGCCAAACTTGTGTGTGTCTCTCTGTTGCCAAAGTCGTCTGTTTTGTGGTCAGTCGTTTTTCCTGGTCTATTGCTTTGTGAGCGAGGAGACGGGAGTGAGTCTTGTGGCGATCCTAAATCAGGATGAGAGAGAGGCGGCGTCTTTTTCATTCCTTGAATCCCCTCTTTTCCTCTACGCTCTTTTAAAGGCTCCTCGTTTTTCTTATCTCTGTGGTTCAACATCTCCCCTAAAGGGAAGCTCGGGACGAGGGTCTGAAGGGATGTGTGTGTGTGTGTGTGTGTGTGTGTGTGTGTGTGTGTGTGTGTGTGTGTGTGTGTGTGTGTGTGTGTGGTGTGTGTGTGTGTGTGTGGTGTGTGTGTGTTGTGTGTGGTGTGTGTGTGTGTGTGTGTGCCCTGTGTGGTTGTTGGTGGGGAGACAGAAGACAGTTGTCCCCTACCATGTATATTATACACCCTAGGCATGTTGCATGGCCGCCCTCAAATCAGTCAGGTGCTAAAAACGCCACCCTTGAGAAACTCTCTCTCTCGCTCTCTCTCCGACACACAAAAGCACTTTGACAATAGCCATGCAGTGCCAAAGAAATGCAAACATGAAACTGCTTGAGTGTTTTTTGTTCCCCTGCATAACTATTCACACACACACACACACACACACACACCACACACACACACACAACACACACACACACACACACACACACACACACACACACACACACCACACACACACACACACACACACACACACACACACCACACACACCTACCACACACACATATACACCACAAACACACACACATATACACCACAGGCCAACACACATGCACACACACAGGCACACACACCCACATCCCATCAGACTCTTTTTCCCTGAGCCTCCCTTAGGCGATATGTTGATTCAGTCAATCCAGATGTGAATTTAGCGACATCAGATCCCTCAAAAAAATTTCTTCAATATTTTGTGATTCATGTATTTGAACGGCGTGAAAAAATTCTCGAGGCTGTCTATGGTTTTGGTGAGGAGCTCGTTTTTTTGTTCTTTCGGCGATGTGCACCTTGCCTTCAGGGCGAAATTTCTGTCACTGTAGCCTGACAGATTTTGTTCAACACCCATTATCCTTTGGCCCGTCGATGGTTTTGCGAATGCTATCGAGATATCAGGGTCAAAGCAGCGTCTATTGTCCCCTTTGAGTTCTGAGACAATCATGATGCATAGATAGTTTGTCTAAGCCGGCAGCCTGGTGTGGGGTTGTCACCTCCAGGTGCTGTGAGAGTGTTTTCCTTTAGATTTTTCTTGTCTTTGGAATGCCGTTTGTGAGCCATTTTCGAGTAAGACTTTTTTATTTTTATTTAATTAAAGTGAACTAGAAAAAAGGTACATGTGAACTTTTTTTGTTGAAAAGTAGGGGAGCCACCTTCACACACAGCCTTCTTCATTCACATATGAACAGTAGCCTTGGTAACCCTGATCCCTCCATGGCTAAAGACAGTGTGAGAAACATGCTAGCAAACGTTTGTGCTTTGAAACTAAATAAATACTGCGCTCTGACCCACAAAACATATTTGCTATATGCATGATAGTGTTGTTAGACAAAGCAATGAAATTTATACAAAAAAATGTGGAACCCAATCTGCCTTCATTAAGACAATTTAAAAATTTATTATGTATTTTCTAAATATTGAAATATGGAATCGGGCGACCGAGAAAATCTAATTAATACAACTTAAGGCCAACAATAATACAGGCACCAGGGATGGGGGTGTGAGCAGGCGGGTCTGGCCAGATGAGATGTAGTCATTGTTTGTGTGTGTCTGTAAGTTGTTGTTTGTATAAGTATGGAGTGGTGTGAAAAATTTACTAAACAAAAAAAATATTCACTACCGTTCAAAAGTTTTGGGGTCACTCATTGTTAATTTTGTAAATGACTATTGTAGCTGGAAACGGCAGATTTGTTTATGGAATATCTACATAGGCGTACAGAGGCCCATTATCAGCAACCATCACTCCTATGTTCSAATGGCACGTTGTGTTAAAACCTCTCTGGACCACCCATCCCGGATCCGGGATAACTGTCATCAGAAACGCTGACTAGCATAGCCACTAGTCCTAGTAACACTAGTAACTCAGTCCTGTTGTTTTTCTCATATATATCCAATAACTTCCCAGACGGAGCATTTCTTCAGTCTAACGCATTGCAGACAAGGACATCACATGCGTAGTGTGCATGGCCAAGAACTGGCAATATGCCTGACCTGCCTGACCTGTCACTCCAAAGGCTCTCATTCGGTCCCACATCAGGCTAGACGCTTCATTCCACGTTCTACTGCCTGTTGACATCTAGTGGAAGGCATATGAAGTGCATACAGATCCATAAATATAAGGCAATTGAGTAGGCGATGCCTTTCACAGCGATCCATTTCAGAATTTTCACTTCRTGTTTGGAAGTTTGCCTGCCATATGAGTTCTGTTTTACTTACAGATATAATTCAAACAGTTTTAGAAACTTCAGAGTGTTTTCTATCCAATAGTAATAATAATATGCATATCATATGATCTAGGACAGAGTACGAGGCCGTTTAATTTGAGCATGATTTTTTCCAAAGTGAAAACACAGCCACCCTATTCACAACTGGGACCCTTGGGATTGCAAACATAGGAAGATCTTCAAATGAGAGTGATTTATTTTATCGCTATTTGGYATTTTGTGAGACCTGTGCTGGTTTGAAAAAGTATTTTGATTATGGGGCGCTGTCCTCAGATAATCGCATGGTATGCTTTCGCTYTGAAGTCTTTTTGAAATCTGACAARGTTGTTGGATTAACAAGAAGGTAWGCTTTTAAATGATGTGAGACACTTGTATGTTCATGAATGTTTAATATTACAATTTAGTAATTTGAAWTTGGCGCGCRCCAGCTTCACCGGATGTTGTCGATTTTGATCCCGATAACGGGATCCTTGTGCTACTTCTACCATTATTTAAATTCTTACCCCAGGGAGCATAAGATAGACGACTTCCTACGATCACACTGTTCTGGGCGGTCTTCTCAATCTCCTTCCATGGATATTTTGCTTCCTGGTGTTTTGTTGGCGCCCTATTCAACCAACCAGCTAAAGGTGTGGGCTCCCTCTTCAACCAACCAGCTAAAGGTGTGGGCTCCCTCTTCAACCAACCAGCTAATGGTTTGGGCTCCCTCTTCAACCAACCAGCTAAAGGTGTGGGCTCCCTCTTCAACCAACCAGCTAAAGGTGTGGGTCCCTATTCACCAACACATAAAAGTGTGGGCTCCTCTCAACCAACAGCTAAAGGTGTGGGCTCCTCTTCAACCAACCAGCTAAAGGTGTGGGCTCCTCTTCACAACCAGCTAATGGTTTGGCTCCCTATTCAACCAACCAGCTAAAGGTGGCTCCCTCTTCAACAACCAGTAAGGTGTGGGCTCCTATTCAACCAACGCAGCTAAGTGGTGGGCTCCCTATTCAACCAACCAGCATATGGTGGGCTCCTCCTCATCAACCACCGCAGCTAAAGGTGTGGGCTCCCTCTTCAACCAACCAGCTAAAGGTGTGGGCTCCCTCTTCAACCAACCAGCTAAAGGTGTGGGCTCCTTCTTCAACCAACCAGTTAATACACGTGGTCTGCGGTTGTGAGGCCGGTTGGACGTACTGCCAAATTTTCGAAAACTTTGTTGGAGGCGGCTTGTGGTTTCGAAATGAACATTCAATTCTCTGGCAACAGCTCTGCCAATTGCATGCTCCCTGAAAACTTGAGACACTTCCTGAAATCTGTGACATTTTGTTGTGTGACAAAACTGAACATTTTAGAGTGGTATTTTATTATCCCCCAGCACAAGGTGCACCTGTGTAATGATCATGCTGTTTAATCAGCTCCTTGATATGTCACACCTGTCAGGTGGATGGATTATCTTGGCAATAGAGAAATGCTCACTATCAAGGATGTGAACACATTTGTTCACAACATTTTAGAGAAATAAGCTTTTTGTGCATATGGAACATTTCTGTGATCTTTTCTTTCAGTTTATTAAACATGGGACCAGCACTTTACATGTTGCGTTTATATTTTTGTTCAGGCCATAGCAGGGCAATTTTGGATGCAGCCTTTAACTTCAGTCTTATACTCTGTTGAACAGCAGTCTAAAACAATCAATGTTGCTTTCAGTTCACCCAAGTTTTCCACGTCCTCGTTCCTTCCAGCCAATCTCTGAAATCTTATTTCCTAGAGCTGAGCCCATTGGCTATGGCCCGGTCCAATCAATGAGATGCTTCATACTCCACTTTGGTTATTGAATAAGGCATTGTGGCAGTGTTTGGTTTGGGGTGTAACCCTGCCTAACTTCTGCACTGTGTGTGTGTGTGCCCATCTTCKCATCTTCTGCCCTCGTCATAACCCCTCTTAGGCTAAACAAACACCCCAACACTGACAAGAACCCAGGCTCCATGTTGGTTATGACAGAGGAAACGAAAACAAACCCAAGCCCCATCTTGGTTATGACAGAGGAAGACAAACAGAACCCAGGCTCAATGTTGGTTATGACAGGGGAAGACAAACAGAACCCAGGCTCCATGTTGGTTATGACAGGGGGAAGACAAACAGAACCCAGGCTCCATCTTGGTTATGACAGGGGAAGACAAACAGAACCCAGGCTCCATCTTGGTTATGACAGGGGAAGATAAACAGAACCCAGGCTCCATCTTGGTTATGACAGGGGAAGACAAACAGAACCCAGGCTCCATGTTGGTTATGACAGGGGAAGACAAACAGAACCCAGACCAGGCTCATGTTGGTTTGAAGGGGAAGACAAACAAGAACCAAGCTCCATGTGGGTTATGACAGGGGAAGCAAACAGAACCGAGGCTCATGTTGGTTATGCACAGAGGAAGACAAAACGAACCAGAATCCATCTTGTTATGACTAGGGGAAGACAAACAGAACCAGGTCCATGTTGGGTTTATGAAGGGGAAGACAAACAGAACCAGGCTCATGATGGTTTATGAAGGGGAGACAAACAGACCAGGCTGCATGTTGGTTATGACAGGGAAGACAACGAACCAGAATCATCTTGTTTATGACAGGGAAGACAAACAGACACAGGTCCATGGTTGGGTATGACAGGGGAAGACAACAGAAGCCGAATCCATTTGTTTATGACAGGGGAAGACAAACAGAACTCAAGGTCTCATGTTGGTTATGACAGGGGAAGACAAAACAGTAACCAGGCTCATCTTGTTGATGACAGGGGAAAGACAGCCAAACAGAACCCAGGTCGCTGTTGGTTATGACAGGGGAAGACAAACAGAACGCCGGTCATGTTGGTTATGACAGGGGAAGACAAACAGAACCCGGCCTCCATGTTGGTTATGACGGAAGAGAAACAGTGTAAAGAGCGGTGTTGAGCATTCGACAGATGAGTCACCAGCATCTCACAATACACAAATATTTTAGCTCATTATGACTTTACTCATAACTCATGATGTCTCAAAACACAATACACACACACCCGCACACACAGTGATACTCCATATCAAATCTCCCTGCTCCAGATAACTCCACCAAAAAGAAGACATTACATGATTCTGTCAGAAAGCTTTTTTCAAGAATTTTTTTCATTAATAGTGTTTTTCTTTCATTATAGTCTATGACTTATGCATTTTTTACCGCTTGGAATGTCATTAAAGACTGTTTGATGTTTCAAAATGTCCCTATATAGGGCCAACTTGTGATCAACAGTCTATGGGCACGGTGGTTAAAAGTTCCTATGGGCCCTGGTTAAAGTCATAGGGCCTGGTTAAAGGATATGGGCCTGGTTAAAGGCATATGGGCCCCTGGTTAAAGTATATGGGCCCTGGTAAGTATATGGGCCCTGGTTAAAGTCATATGGGCCCTGGTTAAAGTCATATGGGCTTGGTTAAAGCCTCATATGGGCCCTGGTTCAGTCATAGGGGTCCTGGTTAAGTATATGGGTCTGGCTAAGTATATGGGTCTGGTCAAGTCATATGGGACCTGGGTTAAAGTCATATGGGCCGCTGGTTAAAAGTCATATGGGCCTGGTTAAAGCCCTATGGGCCCTGGCCTTGTACTTATTAAGGATCCCCATTAGCTGCTGGGGTCCAGCAACATTTAAGGCAGTTATATACATTTAAAATATTACATAACATTACATTCCATTAAGTGTGTTCCTCAGGCCACATTTTTACAATACAACATCCATGTTACGTGTGTGTAGACCGTGTGTCTATGTATGTTTTGTCTTTGTGTGTGTGTCTCTTCACCAGTCCGCTGTTCATAAGGTTATTTTTATCTGTTTTTTAATCTGATTCTACTGCTGCATCAGTTACCTGATGTGGAATAGAGTTCATG